>NC_056731.1:1558665630-1558735630 GCF_019279795.1 Protopterus annectens | reverse complement strand
TGGCCAGACAGTAGCTGTGATCCCTAACGCGTTCCCTCAGGGACCTATTGGTCTTCCCCACGTAGAAGCAAAAACATCAGACACAATGTGCTACATATACCACATTTCTACTATTACAATTGGAATTCACCCTAAGCTCCCATAATCTACCTGTGTCCGGGTGCTTAAAGAAGTGTGACTCATCTATGAAGCTACATTGAGGGCAGCCCCCACATTTATTGGTTCTTTCAAAGCCAGTTAAATGGGTTGGTCCAAACGAAATAGTATTGGAGCTGTGACATAAAATACGCTTTAAATTTTTCATGTTATTATACACACACTTGGGAGAGTTACCTACAATCTCTCTTACTTGATCATCGGCTGTCAATATGTTCCACTTGCTCATTACAGCCTGCACGACTATAGTAACATTCTGACTGTATGGTACTACAAAGGGCTCATGGTTAAACGTTGAAACCTTCTCAATTGTATTTCTGGTACTATCAGAGAAAAAAGGTCTAGCTCTTCCAATTCTAAGTGTGTCAATGTTAGAATAAACCCTCTGTATTTCATCTGGGTGATAGCCACGGTTAACCAATCCTTCCCCAAGCTGTGTTAGTTCTTTACTGAACAATTGTTCAGTGCTGGACAATCTGGACAAGCGCATGGCTTGTCCCTTGATAATATTCTTAAAGATGTGTGGACTGTGCATGCTATCCCTATGCAGGTACGCAGGCTTATAGCAAGGTTTCCTATATACTTTAGTGCCTATCCGCCCTTGCTGTCTAAATATGTTGACGTCCAAAAAATCAATTGCCTGAGTTGAATATCTCATTGTAAACTTTAGGAAGGTACCTATATCATTAAGCTTCTGGTGAAACTCTTGAAGCAATTTAACGGACCCATGCCAGATGAAAAACAAATCATCCACAAATCTTTTAAAGAACTTACCTATATCATTAAGCTTCTGGTGAAACTCTTGAAGCAATTCAACGGACCCATGCCAGATGAAAAACAAATCATCCACAAATCTTTTAAAGAACTTAATATGCGTATTGTCCAAGATATGTCTGGTTTCAAACTCATCCATTACTATATTAGCATAACTGTTTGCACAGCTTGTGCCCATTGCTACCCCACTAGTTTGTCTGTAGCAAATGTTCTGAAACAGAAACACATTGTTTTCCAACACCAATTCCATTAAAAAACATAGAAAATCAATCCTTCCCATATCATGGCATGCAGATCTACTCAAAAAAGACCTTAAATAAGTCAGCCCCTGATCATTGGGAATACAGGTAAACAATGACACAACATCCATAGTAACAAAAAGTATGCTGTCAGAGGAATCAAAATCACACAATCCTGCATATAGGCCCCTCAGAAACTGTTCAGTGTCTTGTAGTACATATTCGTACGTGGTTAAAAAATTTTTAAGTTCATAATCCAAAAATATCGATAAAGGTTCAGTTATCCAGCCGGAGCCTGAAACAATCGGCCTAAGTTCAGGTAAAAATAAGTTCTTATGTATCTTGGGCAATCCGGTTATTACTGGAATCAGTGGAATATTAACCAAACAATACTGAAAAAGTTCCTCATTGATGAGGCCCATACATTTACATTCCTCTAAGGAGCTGTTGACCCTAGTCTGCATATCAGATATAGTATCCAACAAGAGGACCTCGTATGAATCATTATTAAGTGATTCTAACATTTTAGATGAGTAATATTCACTGTCCAATACAACAACCGGTCCACCTTTATAGGCCGGCCGAATGGTGATGTCCTTATTCGTTCTTAAACATTCAAGGGCTTCATATTCTAACTTAGTCAAATTTCCAGCGAACTTATGACCATGATCATTGAACTTATTGTATAAACTGTTCTCCACTGCCTTGACAAATACTTCCAAGTTAGCCTGAAGATGAGGTACAAACAAACTCCTTCTCCTAAAGTCAGAAAGCCCAGAAATAGGGTTTTCACTTGAGTTAGGAGCAAACATAAGCTTAAGGGCCACTCTGCGTGCAAAAAGTCTCAAAGATAAAATTGCTTGGCTAATATCCAAACTGGTAGTCGGTATGAATGACAAACCCTTATTGAGAACAGCTATCTCAAAAGGGGACAAAACATATTTAGAAATGTTAAAGACTAAAGACTGGGATTCCAATACCTTTGTAGAGTCCGTTGCTGTTGAAATTGCGGAACATCCTTCCTCTTGGCTCCTCTGCTCGTATCTAGGTCCAGAGATCTCTTTCTCCCTGCCCTTATGGGTAAGGGAAAATCCGTAGGGCACTGGCCCTCTAGTTGTATCTTCCTCCTTACTGCGCCTGAGAGGCTGCATGCATTCTCTGGCCCTTTTTGGCCTTTAATGGAATGAGGCTGAACATTATTATCGATAACCTCATTGGGTGTAGTATACACAGAACCAACACCCACTGGCGAAGTAATGTCATTGGACATAGGTACACCATTAGTCCTTTCCAGACCTTCCATACCTGCCTCGCTGGTTGCACATTTCGTTGAGTCATTAAAACCATGTAGTGGTTCAAATTCAGGCACTTGATGTCTCCCTGCTCCTTCTGCGATCTCCCGAGGAGCATTCAAGGGTCTAGGTCCATGGATATTGGAACCTATATTCTGAGGTCTAAATCTCTCACTATTATTGGACTGATTTTGCCTTTCATTGCTAACAGTGGCTCTAGGCCATACAAATACATTGTTGTTGGCAAAATCAAAAGCGTCTCTTGACAATTTCTTACGTTTGTTTGCCAACAAATTGTTTTCATATCGCAAAACCCTGTCCAATAGCTCCTGCATAAAAAGTTCAGTCTCTTCCACACCACTGTGTTCAGTTAACTTACCCTGCAACTCAAAGATTTTTTCTTTAAGTTCATTCTCCGTTGGCCGGAAAAAATCTATCAGGAGTTGAATATACTCTCTACTGGCACGAAGATTGATCTGTTGCCACTTTGCTAGTAATGCAGGGTAAGTATTGCCATAGGTAGGCATAGTGAGGATACGAAGCCCTCGTGGTATAACTCCGTTGGTAAGGCACGCCTCCATATGGAAGCGTTGCGCCCTCAACCTCTTAAATCTATAGAGGTCATTCTCAAGATCTCTTTTTATATTCCGAATCACAGGTTCTTTATGTACATCATTATTATAGATATTGACATCCGTACGTTCATCGATGCCCACAAGTGGATTACTAATATCATCCAAAAGGTTTCGTAGCCTTACATTAACTGATATCACTGGAACATCCGATAATTCACCTGTGTTGCTGGCTCCTTCCATGTCTCCCAAATGTAGAATACGAACAAACAAAAGTCCCAATGCTTGGATACAAAAAACAGAAAACCCAGGAACCAGAAACAATTACAGAACTCACAATGTAAAATTGGATGAAAGTACTAGTCCAATTGCCTTGAATAACCACGATGTAAAATCAAATCCTTTATTAGAACATAAAGAAATGAGCGCTTTCGCGGGACACAGCACCGCTTCTTCAGATAGTATACAAGATTGTGAAGCATTCATTTATTTAAACATAACCACACCTCATTGCTGTCGAATGAGGCATTACTTTGCTAATTGAGAAACACTAATTGAAAAAGACTAGCAAGTAATGAATGGAACAAATGCTCAATTGAAACAGCAGCAAGGACATGCCTTCAAACAGGCTGATACCTAAAACATATCCGCAATCCATGCGGCTGCATGAAATGCATAACCTTTAATCAAAACTTTAAAGGATATAAATGAATTATAGCTCTCAAAAATATATATAATGACAACCTATACAGTAAATGCGGAAAGGCATGTACAAGGCAATACGTGTATATATATATATATATATATATATATATATATATATATATATGTATATATGTGTGTGTATATATATATATATATATATATATATATATATGTGTGTGTGTGTGTGTGTGTGTGTGTGTATATATATATATATATGTATATATATATATATGTATGTATATATATATATATATATATATATATATGTATATGTGTATGTATATATATATATATATATATATATATATATATATATATATATATATATATATATATATATATATATACTTATATATAAGAGTTTCCAGATTCTGAATAGGGCACAGTAATAGAGCCTGGATTTAGGACATATGTGTCTAGGTCTAGTAGGGACATAGTTGTTTGGGGTTGGTGAGTTGAGTATATGGGAGGGGGCAAGGTAATCATTTTTGTGCATTAGTGGAGATGTTCAGGTTCTGAAGCTAGGGTAGTGGAAGCCAAGGTAACTCTTGTTCTCATAGGTGGAGAGAAGATAAGGGATGAGTAGCAGGGATGATAGAAGGGTTAGCAATATAAGTTTAGGGGTAGGCATATTTATTTTACTGAGATTTGATACTAGGTTATGGGAAAAAGAAGCAGGGGGAGGGGATAAGTAGTGGCAGGTAGCGATAGTTAAGTTTCAAGTGTTAGTTGTAGCTGATTGGTTTGTAGAGGAGTTGGGTGTGGTTAGATAGTTATAAATTTAGCAGTACAAGGGGCGAGTAGAATTTGGGGGCAGGGTGGGGTAGTAGGGTCTTCATTTTTGATAACCATTCCATTTAATTAAAAAAGTAAGCATGACTTATTGAGCATGCATTTGATTTAGCACTGGGAAAGCAAGTTTCAATATGTGGATGATGCACAGACACTACAAATGGCTATGCTACTAGAAAGGTGGGTCCTCTGTACTTGTATGTTAAATTGCTATTTGCATGTATGCTTGATTTAGGATGATTTTCCATCAGCCAAAATGTAGCCAGGCCTCCCTCAGATTCATGTAGTGTAGGGTGGAGGAGATAGCGAGACACTCCACCAAGTAACAAATATCCTTGGGGTAGCCTTGGTGTTATCCAAGTGGGTATGCTGCAATCAAGAACCAGGACATAGGCATTATGGGTCCTGATTGCCCACAGAAAGCATGGATCACATTTTGATGATCCTGAGGTAATTCTCTTCCAGACAAACAGGAGTAATCAAAATATGGCAGCATCTTCTTAGGTTCATAGGTTCACAGGTTCATAGGTGATTACTAGGCTAATAACCACAAGGGCCTTTTTAAGTCTAGTCATACATCCTAAATCTATGACAAGTTCTGGTACCATTAATAAGTGGAAGCAGAGGCTGGGGAGATTAAACATTTACAAGCAGAGGCCTGGGAGATGAACAATTTATAGGTTGCCTGTGTCTATATTAGAGACAACTGTGCCAAGCCAGGAATGCATTTCTTGTTCTCCATCCAATTGTCCAAGATAAACTTGAATTGGGTTAGGGAGGAACTCAACTTCACATAGATGGGGAGCCTGTTCCAGAGATAGGGCAGTCTCCGGGATGCATACCTGTCTCTCCAGCAGGTCCTATTTATACAGGCAAGGTTTATGTCTTTTGAATAGGCTGCTCCAATGCTGTTTGATTTGCAGATATGCAAGAGAGCCATCAGAATGGAGTCTGACAATAACTTGTATGCTAGGTATAGATCTCCCCTCAACAGCCTGCAGGAGACAGAATACAGGGATAGGGCCTTGAGATGGTCTGCATATGACATTTTACTTATGCCCTGTACTCTTTTAGTGAGGAACCTCTGTGGATGTTCCAGTTGTTGGATATGCCTCGTTAGGTACATACCAAAGGGGGCATTGCACTCAGTGATAGGTCTGATGAATACAGTGGAAGAATGAGTTACTTGGACCTAGATGACATAGTTTGTTTATATGCCTAGCAACACAGCATGATTTCCCCACTACTGTAGACACATAATGGTCAAAGGATAGATTACTATCTATGTGTGTCTCTAAGTCCCTGACTACTGGGCCAGCTCTAAGGTAAGTTCTATTGTATCAATATGATATTTACCAAGGATGTATGACTTCCCGAAGGATACTGTTATGCGTTTCTTAGCATTTAGTTTTAGTCCATGGCTCTGACTCCAGCTGTTTTTGTCTGTGTCAGCCTTTCTTTGGGGAACATTTGTGTCAGTGTGGGATTCAATGACCGCTCCTAATTTGCAATCATCTGCAAATTTAGTCCGACAGAGACCATTGACATTGGCCTTGACTTCAAAGAAGTAAATGCCAAAAAGGAGAAATCCAAGGACCAGTCCCTGAGGGACTCCACTTGTGACTGGCCTCTTTATAGAGGTGGACGCCCCATTTCTTACTTCCTGGGTCCTGTCTGTGAGCCATCTGGCTATCCACTGGGTGATGTACAGTTTTGTACCTAACCGCTTGAGTTTGTCAGCAATGTCCGAAAGAGGTATTGTCTCAAATGCCTTGGCCAGGTCAAAGTAGGCAGTGTGAACAATTTTGCCCTCATCCATTGCTTTGGTGACCTTCTCAAAGAAGTCCACCAGGCTGAGTAGGCATAACCTGCACTTGATGAAACCAAACTGGGTTGGGTCCAATGTCTGGAGGTTTATTATATCATTATTGTTCATTTCCATGATAATTCTTTCCATGGCTTTCCATACAGAACTAGAGAGACTTATGGGTCTGTAGTTTCCAGGGTCTGTAGATGGCCCACCTTTGTGCAGAGGGATGATTGTTGCTGTTCTCCATACATGTGGAATGAAGACTGTTAGGAGGCTACAGTTAAATAGCAATTCCAGAGGAACTGATATAGGTCATGTTTCATGCTATTTAGAAGACATATCATCTGGGCCCATTGATTCAGTGTTCTTGGCCTTAGAGAGAGCATTAAGGACCTATTCTCTAGTTATAGCAGGAGGAGTTATACTTGATGGTATTTTCTGAGGGAAAGTTGAGGGGGAGAGAGGGTTAAAGTCGGAGATGAATTTGTCTGCCAGTAGGTTTTTCTATATCTTCTGGCTGAGTATAGCTGCCTCCATTTACAATGCACACAACTGTGTTTTGCTCTTGAGGTTGCAGACATAGCTAAAGAATTCTGGGTTGTTGCCCTTGGCCTGGGAGGCAAATTCACCTCAAATTTGGCTTTGGTAGAGTTTTTGTCCAATGAGTTGTTTATTTTGTTTGATGAGAGTGCTTTTATCCTGCTGGGTGCTGCATCTCCTATTTTTTTCCCACAAATTTCTTCCTTCTGTTATTACAGCCTACTGATTTTGTGATTCCACCAGGGTGGCTTGTTTTATGAGTTAGTGCTGTACTTCTTGCTGGTGGGAGCAGCTGCCTCTATGCAGCTATTAACATGCTTGTATAAGGTTTCTGTGAACAGCTCTGCATAGTCAGCAGTGTTCTCAGGATTTATGAGGGCTTGAAAATTTTCCAGGTTATCACTAAATTGCAGGAAATTAGCCTTAAGAGTAGTTCCTGAATATTTCAGGGTTAGTTGGGGGCCCAGGTTTTACTTTTACTTCAAAGGAGACCATTTTGTGGTGTGACCTTAAGACATCACACTAGGGGATGTGCAGCACTCTCCCATATTAGTAAGGACCAGATGGTTACATCCCTTGTTGGTGTATTGACGAGCTAGTCCAGGGAGTTTGTGTTTATAAAATCCAGGAATCTCTGTGCCTGTACGTTTGGGGTTGTATAGAATTCCCAGTTAATAGTGGAGTAATTGAAGTCGACTATGAATATGGTATTAGGTTGGATGGTGATTGTTTCCAATAAGTTTAAATACATGGTATGGATTTCCTGGGTCATAGAGGGGGAAGTGGCATTGGATTTTGCCTATAGTGATTTGAACATGGAGTAGCTCGAGCGCACTGTCCTGTTTAACCAGACTTGAGGTATATCTATTTTTGATTTTTATTTATTTATCATTTGTTAACCGGGAAAATCCGACTTGGAATGAAGCCCATTTTCAGCGAAGGCTCAGGGGGAAATGCTGCAGATGCATGTCTTTGTAACATGGGAGGTTGATGTAAATAGATACACCTCCACCCTGATGTCTTCTGCCTTATATCAGAGACACTTTAGGAGGCTTACAGTGATATATGCCTTAAATATGTAATACCAAGCCTTAACTACAACAAGGTGACAACCTGGGGTACACGTGTCTACATTGTCTTGTTTATTCTTCTCACTAGCTCCTCAGCTTTACAACCTTTCAGGCAAATAACATGGCAACATTACAAGTCCCTACTTCACTATATTGCCAAGTGAAAAGTGAGGCCACTTTGTAATGTCTGTACATCCCATATGGTACTAAATGTTTGAAAACTTTCTTACTGATTTATCCTCCAAATTGCAAGAAAAAAGCTGCTCTGACAAACTCTTAGGACAGAGGCTTGCAATGTGCTTCTCCACAGTTTCCTGTGATAATTAAATGTATTCTCAAAACCGAACATGTACAGAAAACTGTTATTCTGGTTGCTCAGTACCATTCCAAACAGATATAGATTGCTATACTTAAGTATATAATTTTGTGATACTTCAATAATTCCTCCTAATTGCTTCATTTTACCTCCTATGTCACTGGGCATAGTTGACTCATTCCTCCTACAACACACCCAGATCCCAGTTCTGTCTCTATGATAAATTGGATGCTCTGTTTCCAGTGCTCAGTGGGTCTGGAGAACTCTTCGCTATATGGATTCTATCATTTAATTTGCTCAGTAGCCTTTCACCCAGAAGACGCATGCAGATAATGGGAAAAAAAAGATTTTTCTATCTGAACTACTACCAGAAAACAGACCACACTTCCTCTTTTGTGCATGTTTCTTTAGTACTCTTTGAGATCTTTATGAGATTTTTCCATCAAAAGCAACTTGACTTCTATATCCAATTTCTATATTAGCCACGTTAAGAGTTTTGCAAGGCCTTTCTATGATGCCCTTTTCTCGATAAGCTGCTGGTGAAACACCTATCTCACTCTTGAGATACTAATTGTATACTGGAGCCCGTTTGAACCCAAAGCTTCTTCAGAATTAAAATTCTTACTTGGAAATATTGATTTTAGCAGCCATTTCCTTGGTCAGGTGCATCTCTGAGTTATAATATTATCAGTAACCCTTCTTACTCAGCATTCCATAAGCCAAGAGTTTATTGAATACCATTCCTTCCTTCATGCCTGAAATGTATTAAAGGTTACTAAAGGGTGAACTCTGTCTGGTCTATAAAGCAATGTCTGATCTGGTTTGGTTTAAAAGTCCCTGTTGGAAATGCACTGCTGAATGAGCTAATATGAAATAACAGAACCAAAAACTAAACATAAACATAAATAGCATAAATAAACATGACAGATAAATCACACAATTTTCCAACTTAACTGAATAAGTTTCCTGTTACAATCAGTAGAAGTAAGCCATTCACTTCCTTCAAAAATAACCTTAATACACATATGAGAAGTAGAAAATATTGGCTTATATACAAGTTGACTACTGGTTTTCAAGTAAGGAGTTTCATTTTAAAAATTAAATGCTGTGGTTAATTTCATTGCAATGTGTTGTATTGTATAGTATGTGCTCTTTTGCTTTGTCTCCACTGTGCAATGACCATGGAGTTGATATATGTAATTTATTGGGGTTTAACGGGTGGATTTTTCTTCTGCCTTTTATTTAGGTTTTTTTTTTTGACTCATCATTTTCAGTTTCTATCTTTTGATGACCTGTGACTCAAAATACAGTGCTTCGACATGTCACAGTTAAACCAAAAATATCAAAATGGAGCTCTGGCAATCAAACTCTTTGAAATCATTAGGCTGTAAGTTTCAGAACTGAAGCTGTGAATTTATAAATGGCTAAGAATACCATGATAAGCCTGTCAACTCATTTGCGAGTTTTCTACTGTCAGTGCCATAACCAAGGAGGATATATTTGCTACTCTTTACCAATACCATTGGAAAAATATGGAATTCCCTCCCTTCTAGCCTCTCCTGTATTTCCTCTTTAAATTCTTTCAAAAAAAAAATTACATCTCCATTTAAGGTCAAACTGTCTCTGTCAGTGCTCCAATCCTGACTAATCCTTTGTCCATTTTGTATAGATCTTCTCCCATGGGCACCCCCCCTATTTTACTTTTTTCTCATCTCCTCTTAACTAAAGAAGTTTAGTGCTCAATAGGAGAATTAGTACACTGGAAACTGTGTTGATTTTTTTGTATACTCATTATTGTATAATACTTTTACACTTTTAATGTTTATTTTTTAGTATAATTAACACCTTACTGTATCTCTTCTTTTGTATGAGTGTAATTATGTTTTTTGTATTTTTTTTCTTTTGTATGATCTTTATGTATTAATTACTGTCACTGTGGAGCTTTTCTCCCCGGGCCTCCGCTGAAAATGGACATGTAATCCAGACGGACTATCCCGGTCAACAAATGTAAAATAAATAAATAAAATAAAATACTGCATGGATGTATGTAGACATCTCAGGTTCTAAGTCAAGAAGACTAAAGCCTTTAGTAAATACTGCAAACCATGTCTTCTTTACTAAGGGATGCAATTGTAGAGCTATAACTAGGTTATTTGACACACTGGGTGATTCCATAATTTGGTTCCACCCTAGATCAAAAACAAAAAAGAAAAAGAAAAAGAAAAAATGTTCTCCAGAGATAAATACCAAAGATAAAAGTGCTCTACAGCTGAATCTTTAAAACAATGTGAATCATTAGCCTAAACAGATATCTTTTATGTATAAAACTACACAATAGCTCCCTGCTACTTTGTATTAAATAGCTTTTTGGTACAGGAATAACTTGCAGCTTCAACTCACTTGAATGATTGATCACACATCCCCAACAGATTGCACCTGAGACAGCTGCCCCTTCACCCAACCATTACTAATGCTCTGGGGATACTAAACAATGACTCCACAACTGGCTTTCTTATTGCTTTGTCTTTTGTTATGGTAAATATGGTGAAACACTCTAAAGACAACCTAAAGGACATTCTAGCAGAACAATCTCTACATTCATACCAATTTTTCAAAATGCTTTCTTACATGACATTGATGCAGTTGCTTCCTGGTATTCCATATATTTTCAAAGCATTTGCAAACTAAATGTAACATGGAGGTGCAGGTCTTCCTTTGGGGCCAAGGTTATCAAGGGAATACTCCCTTATGACAACAATTGAGGAGTTTTGAGCTAGGAACTATGTCCTTCCTGTTTTGCTTCTGGAGATTTACAAAGTCATATACAAAAATTAAGGGTAATCACCATAACACTCAATCTGTGAGAAGGGTTTCTGCTGTAGAAATCTTCTCACCATCCAATCCCCTATCTTCTGCTTTGCTATTACAACTGCAGGAGTCCATTACAACAGTGGTTTATAGGGGATATGGTGTGGTTTAGCATCCTGGGAAATTTTATATGTTAGTTTTACTAACACCTTTACTGTCAGCCCTTCTTAGTAATACAGCCAGAGGGCTAATCACAGATTCAGTTTTATGGTGAGTACCAGTAACTTCAGACAGCTGAGTTCTGTCTCCCAGGTTAACAAACCCATGGAGAAGCTGGGTATTTTTATGTAATGCAAGGCCTTGGATATTATAAAAAGTTATTGTGTTTAACTCTGAGGCAAGGCAAAGTAGAAAACAACTTTTCTATACCATATAGACTGTTTCATTATCCAATCCTCTGATTAGGTGAAATGGGATTTTGCTATATTTCAGTGGTTTCAGTGGTTGAAAGATACACTCTTATAGCTACACAGTTGTTATTTAGCTGCATACTTTGATTACAGTCAAGAATAATCTCTGCATGAATTTTACCTAGTATTCAACATCCTTAAAAGTCTAGGCTAATGGTCAAGCCATCAGTGTGCAGTTGACATAAATGAGGCTGCTGTCTCAGATTCGTTGTAGATAAAGGACATGAGAAGCAACAGGTGGGAGAGGTGGAGGCTATCAGAGGATGGTCTAAGGTGGTAAACAAAACCTAGTTGCAACTGGTAGTTATTATCTATTGTCACACCTTTGGTTGCTCCTGTTATAGAGCTGTCAAGAGGTTAGTGCCCTACCCATGTAAACTAGACTTGTTGAAAACAGCCTTGGTGTACATTTGATCCTGTTAGCACACAACATCCAACAGGAGTATATTGTCAGGATGTATAACTTGATTGAGTTTGGGGCTGTAGATATGAATGAGGAATACCCTGCTCTATGTTTCAGCAAGACATTCTATTTTAGATAAGCAGTACTCTGGTAAGGGGTGGGATATCAGGTTATCAAATGAAACCTGGAATCTTATGTTTGACTCGCCTTTGCTCAGGCCTTTTGATGCATCACCAACCATTCTCCTTCAAAGTGACTCTACCAAGTTAAGGAGCAACAAGAGTGACTCAGACAGTAGCTTAGTATTCTTAGTCTGTAATGTAAGGAGTCTGGGCAGGAAGATGTGGACCTGAAAGCAGTGAGGCCGAAGGGAAAGGTACACCATTGTTGGTATTAAAGAAACATGGACTAGTGACAAGAGGGAGTACAACATGGAGGAACTGTGGTATAGTTTGCTCAGGAATGACAGGGAATAGAGAGATAGGAGGGGTAGTAATCTGTTAGAGGAGGGCATCAGATGTGAGGTCAGACAGAAGGGAAAAAACATCAAACTAGAAATGGTGCACATATCCAGACAGAGTAAGAAGCTAGGTCAAGTGCCTGGCAGTTATGATAGATGAAATGTGGAGACCTGTTGAAATGATAAAATGTATTGTCCACCAGACACAACAAAAAAGGAGGATGAGAGACTGGAAGATAAGATAAAGGTGTGGGGTAGGAGAAAGAAGGTAATGCATATGAGGAATGTGAAGCTGACAGAGACAGACTGGGAGATGCAGAGCTCAGGATAGACATGAACAACGAGGTGACTGAAGATTTGGACCATGACTGATTCAGCCAACTGTTACAAGACTATACCAGAAAGGATAGAGTTCTGGACATAGTCCAGATCAGTGAAGACAGTGTTATGAATGCCCAAGTTATAGTACCATTAAGCATCAGCAGTCATGGCACTATGTGATTTAGAACAGATAAACGCATAAAAAAAGATGAAGAGAGAAGTATGGGATTTTGGAAGAGTGTATTATGCTGTGCTCTGGAATGTGGTTAAGGATGAGTTAGGAGACTGGGAGAAAATACAGGGGGTAGACAAGCTGAAGAAATGGTACATGAATGGATTATGCAGGCCTATGGACAATGGTGCAAGGAAGAGGCAAAAACGGCAAAAACAGAAGAAAGCCAGTGTGCCTAAATAGAAATGTGAGGCTAGCAGTTAGAGGAAAAGGAGAAAAGGGGAGGTAGAGGAGGCAGAAATCAAGGAGGCTAACAAAAAGGCAACACAGATAATAAGATCAGCAGATCCTAAACTTGAAAAGGAATTGGCTGAAGGGGTCAATATGGGAAGGCAGGACTTTGGTACACAGCAGAGAAAAGAAAAGGAGGGACAAAACTGTCAGGCTGAGCAAAGATGGGAGGGCAATCACAGAAGACGGGGAACAGCAGAGAACTAAATTAATATTTTGTTTCAGTTTTTATAAATGGAACCAAGAAGGGGATGCCAAGCTGGAAAGGAGCGGAACAAAATGAGGACAATAATGGAGAGCACCAGAATAGAAACTTTGTTTATTTATTGATTGATTAATTCAGGGGTTCCCAAACTGTATGCACCCTGGGTAGCCGCAGCTTCCTCCATAGGGACGCCGCAAACTAATACCCTTCATTTATAATTTTTTTTTCTTTTGTTTTTTAATTTTCATGGTTTTTGAGCTGACATCATCACGTGCACAATGTCATCAGCTCCGTCAGGGCTATCAGCCTTATTGAGCTCAAGGAGCTCACATCGATGCCATTCATGCATTTCCAGCTGGCCTGGCTATTGCGAGCAGGAACATATGGGATAGTGGATGCCCTTCCCTCTGATGTCTGGGTATAATGGTTGTTAGCTAGAATCATTTTCTCAGTGCTTTCTTGTGTTTGGAGCACTTTACAGATCCATTGCGTCTTCAGTCAGAAGCCAGAGTTTGAACTGTGATCAAGGTAAGTGCCCCACTAATGAACGCTTTTTCTTTGTACTGTATGGTTGGATATCCACTGTTAAGACCAATACATGCTGAGACTTCCACATGCTCTTGGCTGGGCCCAGAGCATGGTGTGCCCAGCTGTCCTCAGTTTGCTTATTTCAGTTGTAATAACCAAAGGAAATGAGAGCAGTCCTCAGCAAAAACAAACCATAAAACCAATGTGTACTGAAAAATCATTCCAAGCTTTATGCTATGGAGCTGAATGACACATTGCCCATTAAGCAAGTACCAGCATAAAAGTAACCGAACAAAATTTATTTGCAACTTGTATTTAGTGGCTGTTGGGATAAATATGTTAATAGCACAACAAATGATGCACAGAAACGTTACCTCAAAATACCAATTTGAATCTTAGTGTGTGGCTTAAGGACTCGTTTACGGATTTTCATGGGGTCTGCCCTTTAAGTGGAGTAAATTTAACTTTTAGTGAGCAGCTGAAACTTAGAAAAAAATACTTACTAGGTATAAACTGTTACGCACTCCTTAAAGGTATGCTTTAGCTGTATTATAGGTAATCCAACTATGTTTATGGTAATAAATGTATTGATAGAATACATTTGGAACAACTGATGTGAAGTGACACGAAACATTAACTCAAATATTTCGTACTTCTTAGTTCAATTTTGCTGGACATTTTTCATCATTAACATACAAGGTTTCTAGTTTTACAGTAATCACATTCTGGTTTATTGTCTGTGTTGATTGGATTAGCTTACTAATAGTTGTTACCTTTTCCCTAAGCTGTCTTGCTCATGGTCACATTGCTAATCATTTCTCATACTGTGGTGAATTGCAGTGACAGTTTCTGGTGATATTCCCCTTGCTTTGCAGCTGCGGTGCCTGCTAAATTTCTTGTTATATGGGGATTCTGGCTTTGTTTGAGAAGGTCACAGGAGTTGTACACTAACACGGGTGGTTCAGGTTATTGGTAATGCATATTATGCAGATACCTGTGAATCTAGTTTTGTTCTTGACAACTGGGAATCAACATTTTCGTTGAATGCCCATTTCCAGGCAGCTAGGTATTACAGAGAGTGCTTGAATTTTCAGCTACATGATTTAATAGCTGATGACAAGGGTGCTTTTCCATTTAGCAGGATTCACTTTCTTTTTTTTTTTCTAGGCAAGTGTGATGGACTGTTGCAGGTGCTTTTAATCTTGCTTCTGATGGGATTCTGGTGGTGGACCTGCTGAACTGCTTCCTGCACCTTTGTTTCCGTAGTATTTAATTGTCGTTGGGTATATAGCAGTATCAATGTTTTGGTTACAGTTTGTGAATTTGCAGTTCTTTGGTTTTCTTGTGATTATTAAGCAGTTGTTTTTTGCTCTTGAACTGTATCTTGCTGGAGTTGTATTCAGGTCCATTTTTAATGCTCATCAGGGATTCCGTTTTAGGTGTTTTGATTCATGTCAGCTAATACTTGGTTCAGGTCAGCTTTTTTGTGCTTAGGAATGCTCCTGTCACTTTGTTAATTAAGGTCATGCCAGAAGTTGAGATTAACTATAGAACAGTGCAGCTCTAGTGTAACACTAGAACTTCATGAAGTATATCAGAGAAGATCAGCAACTCTGTGTAACGTCTGTCTGCAGTCCAGGAAGAAAAATACATAACAGTTGGAAACTATCCTCTTTATCTCCATTAGAATCAACATTGGTGATGTTTGCAATTAAAACTCTTTGATTGTGTTTTCTTAATGTTACTGAATTTGTAAATTCCACTTAGCCAAAACACATGGCTAACTGGAAATTATGTTCGGCTAACAGAGGACCTAAACAGGAGGGAGTGTGTGAACTACGATGGAAATTAATTATGTTTGGGGAACGGAGTGTGAGAACAGACCTGCTGCAGGAAGGAAACTGTTTTGATTATGGCCGGGGAAGTGTGTGTGTGTGTGTGTGTGTGTGTGTGTGTGTGTGTGTGTGTGTGTGTGTGTGTGTGTGTGTGTGTGTGTGTATACAAGCTTATATGAGCCTTTAAGTGATTGATGATTAGTTCTGTTAACATGCAGCTCTATTTTTATCTTTTTATAACTGTGTTCCCAGGCTTAGTAATGGTATTTACAGTCATATGTGTATTTTTTTTTAATGTGAGTCTAAAGTGTCAAGTTTGTTAAAGGAGTTGCTATGTTTGGATGGATATTACCCAGAGAAAAGATATGCATCTGCTTACTCTTTTACTCACTGCTGTGATAAAATAGTGATAACCAGATGTACCAAGCCCTTGTAAAGAATGGTAAGAAATCTAAGTCAGAGGTTGAACCAGTAGCTTTGATTAGGTTGCAGTTGGTCACATTTTGAAAATCTGTATTAATACCTTATGATTATATCTGGTTTAGCATACTGAGAAATGTTTAATTGAAATGAATGACAGTTTCATCCTGGGGCAGAGATTTTAATATTTGCCAATTATGATGTTTAGGTTGGATATGAAGGTGTCACTGTTAAACTTACTTAAATTGTGTAAAAGTTGTAGTGATGTTTTTTGTGGTATGACTTTCTTCCTACAAGTTTTGGAAGGTGATAGGGTGCAAATACATGCAATTGTATTTGGGTTGTATGTAAGAGTTCAGTAAAAGGTAGATTTTTATTTTTATGGTTTGACAAAGCCCTATAATATGCACTTTGTGTGTGCCGCGGGGGTGGCACCTTGGGAAAACCTAGATTCAGCAAGGGATCCGAGAATCGAAAAAGTTTGGGAACCACTGGATTAATTGATTGATTATTTGTTAACTGTGATAATTTGTGATTGTGTGACATCTCAAGCAAAGCTGGCAGTGCAATGACTGCTCCCCAGGCTAGTGAAAGCAGATAAGGTATGATAACAGTTTTCACTCTTACTCACAATCACTGGCTAATGTATAATGTATGTACTGTACATATGTACTATGTATGTATTCTACCTATGTTCCAAATTTCAACTGTACACCACAAATCTATTAATTACCTTTATTTTTAAATTAATGTTTTCTTGTTTCTTCTCACCGCTGTAACTGCTGATGTGCTGCATGCCACTGTAAAAACATGTCTTGTAATTTGTGTATATACTGATCATGTCTAAATATCTAAATGTATCTGTAATTATTTTTCTGTGTGGAGATTTCCTCCTCTGCTGAAAAAGGGCCTTTTCGGCTCAGACAGCCCCGGTTAATAAATGTAAAATAAATAAATAAAATTTGACTGAGCCATTTTCAGCAATGGTTCATTGAAAAATGTTCGACTTAACCAATTAGCAATAATATTAGGAAACAGATTAATGCAGTTTTAAATAATACGTAAATACCAATAAGTTATACAAAGTATAGTTTACCTGTTATGATTCATAATCAACTAGGTTCTTGTAATTTAACTGAGTAAAAATTTATTATTATAGGATAAGAGGTTCTAAACTGTAGGATTTGTTTCCATGCTGACATAATATAGTAAAGCATTACAGTAGAAGGTGTTTGGCTAACAGGATACCACAGGGTTGTGGAGAAATAGATAAAGTGAGTGAATGACTAATGAAGCAATGTTGTCTGGGTAATTGTCAGTGATTAGGGAGGTACTTATATTACTGACAGTATATTACATGAGTGAGCTGGGGAAGGTTCGGAAGGAAATGGCTAATCTTAAGGATGATAAAGCACTGGGACCAGACATGATGCCTCTTAGACTTCTCTGAAATCTGTCCAGTGTATCATGGCAGACCCTTTGATGAAGATCTTCATCAAATCACTAGTTTATATAGAAGTGTAGTAGGACAGGAAGTTAACAAGTATGGTATTCTTCTTATTAATTGTATATATCTTATTCTTGTATGATGGGAAGCAGAAAATAGTCAAGGGCCTGCAGGCTTTTTTAGATGAACAACACTTCCAAGAAAATTTGTGGAGTGAATCTTGAAGTAAGGCTGGTAGCATTTTTAACCAGTTAGACCAAGAAATCTGGAGAAAGCCATAAATAAAAGTGGGACAAAGGCAGAAAAATAGGCATAATTTTTAAATATCTCTCTTACAAACATAGAAAGTTAATAGAATAACAGGTTTTGCATTAGCATGAATTTTCTGAAGGGTATAAAGTCTGAAACTCAAATGTCTGCCATTATTTTCTAACTTCAATCTTTAATGATGTGCCACTAATTTGCCAGAAAACCACAATTTTATGAAAAATGGACAAAAAATATGAGGCAAAAATCTGGACATTCTGTGAAAATCTGTACAGTTGAGAGGTGTGTAACCAACATGAATTTATGGCCAGACAGACCTGTCAGTCAAACTTGATTCAGTTTTATGACAGGGTTAAAGGTGAACTTGTCAGAGGAGTACCAGAAGATGTAGTCTGCCTGGATGTCAGCAAGGCCTTTGGGTCATTCCTATACAGGTAGCTGCTAGAAAAATGGAAAACATTGGAAGCAGAGCTAAGACTAAAGAAACAGATGGCTACATGGTTGGTAGGAAACAGGGTTGTACTGAGACAGATAAAGTCAGAAACAAAGAAGCTGACTAGAGATGCATCACAGTAGTTTGTTCTGGGTCCTGTGCTCTTCTGAGGGTTTGTCTTACAAATGTAAGGGAATAGAAGACACGATCAACCTTTTTTCTATTGATACAGAAATAGATCTAGATGTGAAGTATGGGGGAAGAGTCTAGCAAAGCATTTGGAAGGGCTGAATAATAGAGGCGAAGGTTCAGCTGAAGCAAATGGAGTATCCTGCACTTCAGCCACAGCCATCATGTGAAGTGCTGGCTGGCAGAGTGGAACTGATGACAGAAAGTAGGACAATGATCTATGGATATTGGTAACACCTGTTGGATACAATGATCTGAGAATATTGATAACACGTGTACTGAACCGCTGAGGGCAAACTGACAGGAAAAAGACAACAACAAACACAATGATGGGTGTTTCTTCAGATGAATAGATTCCAGGAGCACAGAGGTAATGCCTGTACTCAATTGGGTATGGTCAGACCACACCTTGAGTACTGCATGCTTTTCTAGACTTCATATATGGAAAAAGACATTGGACCTCTTGAAAGGATTGCAAGGACTAACTACTCTCTTTATCCCTGAAATTACATTTGCATAAACAGGATTGTGGATCCATGGAATGAACTGCTGGACTAAGTGCTGGAGAGAAAAGGTCCATAAAGTCATTTAGGAGGCCACAGAAAAGGTGAAAAAATTTGAATGCGGGTAAAATGTTAAATGCATTTAAAATGGTAAACCTAAATAGTTTTATTGTTTCTTTTTTATCGTGAAAGAAATGCAGTATAATGTAATATATTGTTAAGCAAGGAACACAGGCATTGAAAGATGTATCTACAGCTTAACGTAAAGACTGAAATATCACATTAACCTGAGAAAAAGGAACTACTGTTGTGGTAGATTTCTTGAATGTACTACTGTTTCTGAGTAAAAGAAAATGCATTTAGATTTAATTTTGAATGACTGTATAAATAATCTCAGGCATTTGTATAGTTTGGAAAATAATTTAGAAGGCTGTGAGAGAGTTTTACAGCAAATACTAGAAGGTACAAGCCATTGCATACGTGTGTGTGTATATGAAATTGCTGCTAAACCACATGTCATAGTATGGATACTGGTTGTTCACCCCTGTATCATTCACATCTGAGTAACTATGTGTGCTGTGCATTTCATTTCAGTCTGTGGTCCAGTGCTGAGCAAACAACACTATGCATTCATTTTTTTTAATAAACTGTTTCATTTCACAACCTCTGCTGTATAATTGTCTTATCCTTCTTTCCTCCCTTTTCCACTGTTGTATCTTTATTACTATTTATCAGGGTCATTTTGTGTTGTGTAATGGTGATTTGCTAAAACGGGTCTATATTACAAGATTAAAACTTTAGTTAATTGAGTAAGTAAAGATCGATCTTGTAATATCGAAACTTGAAAATGTTGAATGGTCGATTTAACCCAGGGAAACACTTCTCTTGGCCATTATGTGGATTATGACCTTTTCTCCAATTTGGAGCGATCTCGGAGTTGGTGTATTTAGTTGGGGAGAAGGCACAGCCCCCCACATTGGGTGGTGTAGGGGGCAAAGCCCCCCACTTGATTTGGGATTTAATTTTTTTTTTGATGCGGCCAAGGGAAGTGTTTCCCTGGGTTGAAACGGCCATTCAGCATTTTCAGGTTTCGATATTACAAGATCGATCTTTAGTTATTCGATTAACTTAAGTTTCAATCTTGTAATATAGACCCACTAAAACATGCCACATTATTACATGTTGCATAATATTTACTTTCAGATGATGAGTCAAATTTGTAGTTGGTTGGGAAGCTTTCTGTGCTCCCCTATAATATAACAAATATCACAAGCTTAAATAATAAGGTGCTTTTATTAAATCATGCATTACAAACAAACAATGTAGATGTGACAGCTATAACTAAGATTTGGATAAGAGATGATGTCCATCTTTAAAGGTTAAAAAAATATCAGTGCTTAAGGAATGAGACTGGGGGGACGGATGGGAGTCTAATGATGCTGGTTACTGAATAGATAGAGGTAAATCAACTAAATTGCCTTTATGATTATGATAATTTAGTAAATTGTGTTATGGTGACTTTTTGGTCAGGGCAGGTCTGTATGCCCATTGTTGGCATTCACATGACACCTGATCCAATACTGCAGATTTAGAGGGACTTGTGAATCACATCAATGGTTTTAACTTTCAAAATAGGATAATGGGAGGAAATTTAAATTCACTTGATTTGAAGTGGGGAGCAGTGAGTAGTTCTGATTGTTTGAGGAATATTGTAGCTCTTTTGTTATGGATAATGATTTAAAATAGACTATTTCCACATCCTATTCAGGGTAAGAATATTCCAGACATTGTATATGTTCCCTGTTTTCTTGACAGTTGTACCACCTCAGATCACCACACTGCTTTGGATAAACTCCACAAATACACTGAGAGCAGGTTTGGTTTGTTAAAGAGGTGCAGTGTAATTGCCAACTACAAGAAGACCCTGATCAGGTTAAGTAAAATTAAGTGGGATGAATTATTTAAAAACAGGAATCCAAGTGAAATGTGGGATAGTTTAAAAGCAACCATGTCTGGATTGTAGGATACATTTACCAGTACAAGTCAAACAAAGTACTACTTTGTCTGCTTTTAATGGTAGTCTTGACAGTTGGATGAGTAGACATACATTTACACCAGGGTATCATATATAGCCTTGCTTAGTTTGGGAGTGGTCATGTTGGGTGGTATTCTTAATGAGGTACACCAAGAGTGGGAGAAAAGATATAACCCCCTACTAGGGGTTGTTTTTTTGGGTCTATATTATAAAGTCAAAGGTACAAAATCATGAGTACCCTTTCATCGACACATAAGTGTTGAATGTCCTCTTCAGCGAATGGCCACATCATCAATTTCTTTCCAAGGTAAAGAAATTGGTAGGGCAACTATTCATAAAACAATTAAAACACTATGAAGTGGGGGGCTTCGCCCCCACACCTCCCCTAACTAAATGTACTAACTCCGATGTCTCACTACAGTGGGGAAAAGGGCAGATTTCAAACAATGGCCAACTGATTTCTTTCCCTTGGAAAGAAATTGATGATATGGCTGTTTGCTGAAGAGGACGTTCCGACACTTATGTGTAGATGAAAATTTACTCAATATTTTCCACCTTTGAGTAAGTAATATAGACCCATTTTTTTCTAATAACAGGACAGAATGTGACCCCCTGGGTAACACAAATTTTAATAAGGCTTGTATTATTAAACATGGTCCTTATCCAAACATGTAAGAAGTATTGTACAAAAAAATTGGAACATGTTCAGAGTTAGTAATGAAGTGAATGTAGTGATAGGGGACAAACCCATTTCTGTAAATAAAATTGGTACAAATCTGAAACGTTTATTAGAAAATAAAAATAAAAAAAAACAAGGAAGCTAATTCAGTAAAAACTGGCACTAGGCCATGTGGCAGTTGTAGCCAATGTTCTTATATCAGTTCCAGCCCCTCTATCACATTGACTAATCACATGTGTACTGACATTTATTTTAAGAAAGGGAACTGTGTTTCCAAAAGAATAGTTTACTTGGCAGTATATGATTCCTGTGGTAGTTTTTATGCAGGTAAGATGGAAAAATCATTTAAAACCAGAATTTATGCACATTTATATGACATCGAAAATAAGAAGAATACTAATGCATTATACAAACATTCCCTTAGTTGTAGTGTTTTCAGGAAGTTTAGCTTTGGTATACTAGATGCAATACAGGTAGACATCAGAGGGGAGATTGGAAAAATACACTTAGTAAAAAAGATCTAAAGTAGCAATTAAGACTTGCTTCTGATCTCCCCCTGTATTGAACAATTCTGTCTCTTTAATGCTAGCGCTTAAAGAGAGGGCTAACAGATTATAAAGAAAATTGTAGGAGATCTTTAAATGGTTAATGAAATAATATTTTAAACAAAAAAATATTTTAAACAACTGGTTTATTTTTTATGTAACAGTAATGTTTATGAAATAATGTTTTATACTATGGAAAGATTTTAATTAAATGGAGTGACACATGACTACTTCATTCTACAATCATTGGTTATCTATGGACCAATGATTTGTGGTATTGTGGTACTTTAAACCAAAAAAATATTGCAAACTTGTATTTTGATGAATGCCCCTGTTCAGACAGACGAAAGCACTCAATGTTATATTTCTGCAATAAAATCTACTTCCAGCTATACCTCCGTTGTGCAAGTGCTTTTTTGGATGAATTGTGCTATTAGCACTTTCCACACTTGAGTTTGGTTCATGGCACAAGGTTAACGGAAAAGGTTTGCTCCATTACATGCTGGAAGACTTCACTTGCAGAATTTATCCCAAATGGCATCCTTAGGAATCTGTATCTGCCAAATGGAGTAGCAAAAGTAGTTAGAAATAAGGATTTGTGATCAAGCATCACTTGCCCAAATTAACGTTTTGCATCCAAAACAGAAAAAACAGTGGCATTCAGTATTAGGGCTGCAACCTCTTCCACTGTGCACATTGGATGATAGTCTCTTCAATGCTTTATTCAAATCTCTTGGGTCAATACATATTCTGATTTTTGTCTGAGCCTTTTTGTGAGTTGTTACCATAGACAAATTCAGTTGGTTCTGTAACTGGGCAAATCACACTTTGCTGCACCATTTTATCCAGCTAAGCCTTGACTATGTCCTGCATAGCTATCAGAACTTTTCTTGCTAATCTAAATACTGAAGTGACCCCTGGGTCTAACTTCATGGAATATATGACTGGCAGATTGCCCAACTTGCCTTTGAAAATATCAGCATACTCTGAGAAAATGGCTTCAGAAAAATTGGAACTATGAGATGTACTTATGTGATGAACTTCTTTGGCAAAAAAAAATATTCATTCTCAAGCTATCTTTGGGACCCAATAAAGGCTGCACTGATCTTCTTACTACATAGAATAACAAGTTGTGACAGCTCTTGGCCAAATAACATGAAAGCATCACTGAACCTTCTGTTTGAATTTCTACACCTCCATAAGCAACAGGTTTCGCACTACTGGTCACATTGAGTTGCTCATTAGCTCTCACTTTAGGAAATGTATCTGCTAATATAACATTACACTTTGAACCGGTGTCTACTTTGAGCTCTGTGGATTTACCATTGATCAGGATAGTACAAAACACTTTGTAGTAAATTCACTGCAGCAACTCTTTCATCAACAACTGATACACCATCCACATAAAAAGCTGACTGTTGTGTTTCTACTTGATCAACTTGCTTTTTTGTGTGACCTTTCTTTGAAACTAGATGAGGCTTACTTGATTTGCAAAACTTTTGAAAATGGTTCCATTTTTTACACCTGTGACATTGCTGATCAAAAGCTAAGCATTTCTCTCTTTTAGACTCATGATTTGAACCACAACTGTGACAGTTAACAATAAGGCTGGACGTGGGTTTTGCTGATTCATGCCTGTATTGCATGGAGAAATGGTCCTTAGAATTTGCAGAAAAACTATGTCTCTTCCAAGGAAACTCCATAGCAATTGTGGCTGACATGTGCTTAGTAGACCTATTTCTGTTTGCAACATGTTGCATACTATCTGCACTTGCTCTAGAGTCTGCTTAAACCATGCTCTTGTCACTCGCAAGCATACTTGTGTGTTTTTCCGTCACCTCATGGATTTGCCAAATCTCTATGGCCTTACTCAACATTGAATCACTATGATCGGGTGGCACGATGCCAGGGTAATCCTATGGGCTAGACTTGTAAAGGCACCAGGTCATTAGCCTAGTATACACCTATGAACCTATGAAGCAAGATCTTTCTCACAGAAGCATTATTAATACCACACATGAGCCTGTCTCATCTTTTAAGTCATCAAACTGACAAGTTTTAGCTTTATTTCTCAGGTCAGTTATATAAGCTGCAAAAGCTTCCCCTGGTTCTAATCTCTTGTGTAAAACAAATGCCTCTGTAATGTAATATTTGTCTGAGAGTTACGCATCTCTCTGAACCTGGCCTTCAAACACTCAGGGTCTTCCCTTGATTCAACCTGTACAACAATATGATGAGTTTCACCTTCTCCCTCATATACTGCCAGTGCATACACCATTGAACACTGTCTATCAATGGCCTCTGACCCAGCAAGGTTTAACAAAATGAATGCCTTGATGCATGCATCTTTATCTGAATATGCTGCTTGTATGAAAATATCATACTCTTGCTCAAATATTCTCCAGTTCTCTGCAATATTCTGATCAAATACAAGTGGTAAGGGCTTTTGAAATCCATCTGCTGTATTAACACATACTATTGAAGGTTTTTTGCAAATAAGCACAACACATACACATATGCCAGAAATTTATGCCAATACTTTACTTTGCCCTTATGCTTTGTTCTACTGAAATTATGCTTATGGGCTTTTCAGAACTATGCTATTGGGCATATTCTGCAAAATAATTCTCTTGGGCACTGTAACACCTTTTGAATTTATTGTATCGCCAAAGTAATTTATCATCATTTTAAGAAACATTTCAAATGACTTCACGATGGAAATGAACTGGGCAAGAGAAGCTCAGAGACAATAACATTTCGAAGTAATTGCACTTTGCGAATAAACTGGGCACACAGCACATTGAAATGTCCCCAAAATGGTGGTAGCTTGCTAGACAGATATTTACAGTACAAGAATTACTCTGTAATGGCTGCAGTTTGCGAATAGACACGCCGAGCACAAGAAACTTTTCAAAATGGCTATACTTTGACTGTACTTCACAAAACAGTTGCACTTTACACACAAACTCTTCAGAATACATGCATAGTAATAAGCACACACTCTAAGCACTTTTACACACTTTGAGATACCTTGAATAACTTTAGTTATGCCCATAATACAGTACAAAGTCATAGTTATGCCGAAACACAGCACTTTGCCCAAAAGCATGCAGTCACCTTTCTTTATTCATGCTTAGTGTGCCCTTTTTTGCCCTTATTATATTAATTTTGCTCGTTTAATCTCTTTTCATGCCCATTGTACTTTTCTTGTGCTCGTTTTACTCTAAAAAACAACAAAAAATAGGCAGGCAACAGTAATTCTTAAACTTTTATGGTTAGCGCTTAAGTCAAGTATTCTTACACTCAACTTCATCAAACATTAGTTAAAAGAATGGTAGCCATATTTAAAACCCGATTTATAGTCACATGTTCAGTCACCTCACATGACACCATGTCACCTGATACAATTCTCATTTCTATAACATATGTACCTAAAAATTGTATAAAAATTGTGTAAAAAATGCATATACATTTTCCTATTGACTTAATACTCAAATTCATATGTACGTATACAAAGAATACATAAATATACATGAAAAAGCCAGCTAAAACATCCAAAAACAATATTTGTTATTGTGTACAAAAAAATTGTTATCCGTCACTAATCAACCTGAATAGATTTCAGTTGAATGTCATAAATGCATGTACTTGTGTATGGGGGTGGGGTTTGTATATAACAAACACAAAGAATGCCCCAAATTATATGGCTATTCATCTGAGTATTAGCCTTGTATTAATGTTTTAAACTCCTCAGTTTCAAGACACATGCCAAAGAGCAACAGTTCTGTTATTAGGCCGATTTCAGATGCAGGTGCCCCTCTTTTTACTAATAGCAACTCAAGCCATTCAGTACCCACATCACGTGGGATGACGGTGTACAAATCTTTGGCGTCAATTGTGGCAAAGTTAAAATCAGGGTGAAAGACCTAGTTGTTTATTGCTTCCAAAAAAGACCAGGAGTCCTTGCAAATAAAGGGTTCCCTTGATACGTATTTTTTCAACAAACTGTCCACAAATTTTGCCAATGGGTATGTCATTGAATCCCTTCCACCACAATTGGGTGCATGGGAGGGTCCATCAAGCATTTGTGGATTTTCGGAATCCCAAAAATCACCGGGGTTTTAGGGGAAACCATAGTTAAGTCATTTAACAAATTTAGATCAATCCTATTCTCCATGACCAAGTCATTAACAAACACCTTAATATGGTTGTATGCTTGGTTTACCTCGTTTAGAGAAACCTGCGTATATGTTGCCAAATTAAGCATATTTTCCATTCTCTGTATGTAGCTTGTACAATCAAACAACACCAAACCACCACCCTTGTCAGCCTTAACAATTCTTACATCAGCATTCCTCAAGATGTCTATCAAATCCGATTCATCCCTTGGCATGTTAAAGGCTTCACTCCCTGGATTATTCACATTGTTGAACCTATTCTTTTGGTAGCCGATAAACACCTAAGGTCAATGTCACACATCCTTTCAAATATATCCAACAATGGATGTAAGGGTGGATTGTAAACACTGGGTACTTTAAACTCTGCATTTACACTCAACTCATTATTGAACAACAGGTTTAAATTGAGTTTCCGTAAGTACAATTTTAAGTCAATCAAAACACCACAAATGTCCATTCTTTTAGTTGGTACAAATGTCAAGCCTTTAGAAAGGCCAATAACTAATTCTGGTTGAACAGTATATTCCAAGTAGTTGAAAATCTTAACGTTATCTCCAGAATCAACTATTACATGTGGTAAACAAACCAACTCGGGCTGTCCTAAGGTGGGTTGCAAATTACAGTTGGAAACAGGATTTCGAAAATTAGTATTTGCTTCCAACACCATATTAGATGTTACCTTTTGTGGCCTTGACGCTTGTTGTTGGTCTTCCATCCGTTGTGTCCAATGTTCTGGGTTGCCTGATCTTGCTTCTGTCCCTGGTGAAAATATGGATAATAAGCTGCTGACCTCGCATTCGTGTTTGCTTGGGAGTGAATATTTTCAGTTCAATTTTGAAACCGTTCACTTCTTCTTAGTTCCTGGGTATCCTGTAGGGTTATTCCTCCATTTCCCTCACTTGTACCAACCAAATCCTGTTGGTCTAAGCAGAAGAAGTGGTTGTTTTCTCCTATATTGGAAGGTTCGTTGTCACTGTTAGCCCGGGTGTTCGGAAAATTGTTATTCACTTCCGCTCGAGCGTTCCATTGCTGTGAGGGGGGAGGCTCCGGATAAGCCATCCCTCTTTTGTACTCGTCATCTTGCTTCAATTTTTTGATTTTAAAAGATTTTAGTTTTTCCATTTGCTTGTCAATACTAGCGAAAACTTGCTGGTAATCAAATTGGTACTGGGGGAAATCAAGGTCCGTCCTGGTAGCATTATCCACATCCTTGATATCCTGCACTAGGGTGTCCGCCATGAATTGGTAGTGCTTAACAAGCACCTCCAGAAATTCTAGCCCTTATTGATCAAACAGTTTCAAGAGCTTAAAGTGGAAGGCTGAATTGGAAATCAGCCCTGTCGGATAACGCCAGATACGAAGCCCTTTCAGCACCTGGCGCTGCTTGATGCATTCCTTAAAATATGAGATTTCAAGTTGTAACTTTAGCTTGAGAGACTTATAATCCAAAATCCTGAGGTTGTCCACAATGCTGATGTTATTGTTGGAAAAGCTGGCACTAACATCAGCTTGGTTAACCTCATTCTGAAAACCAATGCCTGGTTGCAGCCAGTCATTAAGTATTAAAGATGTTGAATTAGTAAGAGTAATCGCATTTTGATTCCCAATATTCCCTCGAGGTGACATTGAAACTGTTGAACTGGCTGGTGGGGTCAAACCAGCCCAGTTCAAAGTGTTACACTGTACTGTAACTTGCTCCCGGTTGTTACGGAGCCGTTCGCTGTTCACAAGGTCAGTCAAATCATTCAGTTTTTAGTTAGTTTGTTGATAAAAACCATTAACTGACTTATTTCAGATCCTCCAGCCCCCTGGTCATTCTCTCTTCCCAAGGGGGACGATGAACCACTGGGGATTGTTAAAGACTCACCAGTTGCCATACCCAAAAAGAAACCAGCGTAGAGTTAAACTGCAAACAAACTACTGAAAAACAACAAAAAATAGGCAGGCAACAGTAATTCTTAAACTTTTATGGTTAGCGCTTTCATCAAGTATTCTTGCACTCAACTTCATCAGACACTAGTTAAAAGAATGGTAGCCATATTTAAAACCAGATTCATAGTCACATGTTCAGTCACCTCACATGACACCATGTCACCTGATACAATTCTCATTTCTATAACACATGTACCTAAAAATTGTATAATCAATTGTGTAAAAAATGTATATACACTTTGCTATTGACTTAATAATCAAATTAATATTTACATATACAAATAATACATAATTAGACATGAAAACGCAGCTAAAACATCCAAAAAACAATATTTGTTATTGTGTACATGAAAATTGTTGAGTTGAAAAATAGGCCTGTATTTAGAACAGTAAAGAACCATGTGGACTACTGCCATATTATAGTGGTAGTATCTGGTGGAAAGCATGCATATATGTAGCAAAAATTAATAGCAACTTATAACCAATTTTCATAACTTGACTTGACCTTTGGAGGAAAATAAGCTTATGTATTTTTATTGACTTTTCCTCAGCATCTGAGAAAGGACATCCTGCAAAACTGATTGGTAAGCTTTGGAAACGTGGACTGATCACACATTTACTAAGTTAGTTCAATTCTTCCCTTCATGACTGAAAGTTCATGGTTGAGTAATGCCCTTTTAAGGGTGTATAAGGGCTGTGGTAGTGGAGTGCCTGGGATTAATCTTAGGCCCATAAATATGCTGCCTTTATTTGTCTGACAAGAGTATTCTATTAAATGTTTCTACTGTTAATAAGCAGATGATCTTAAATTTGGTAAATATAGCTTAAACATATGACATTAAAAATTGTAAATCACTTCAAACATGCTTACAGAATTTGTCTGTAAATTAAACCACATTAAGACTAAAATAATGGCCTTTAGCCCCTACACAACCTGATTCTGATTACAACATTGATCACAATGAAACAGATTAAGTGTTAATACAAAGTATTAGACATACAGGGTGACTCTGACAGAGACTTCTCTTAGCAAGTATATAAACCGGTGAGGACTGTAACAAAATTTTAAGTTGTACAAAATGATTTATCGACTCAAGAAATCAGTATGTTATGAGACCTTTATTCATTAGTCTAATTACATGAAAAATAGAATTTTCTGGCCTTTTGTGGTTTTACTACAAATGTTTTCAAATATATAAACTCAAACAGTTCAAAGAAAATATATTAGAATGACATCTCACATGGATTAATTAACATGAGGGGAGACTGAACAATCATTGGCTGTATGGGATCACGTATAGACAGGAAGATTATGGCTACAGCTGTAAGGCCAGAACAGATGTGTCTCTCAGGAATGGGTTGAGATTAAAAACTGATAAAGTAAAACATTTATACTAATTTTAAAGACATATGGTTCAAAGAGAAAGGTGTGGCTGACTGCAACAAGCTGCCATGTCAAATTAAGCAACAGAGTACCTAGCTTCAAAACAATGATTTTGTATGGTAATATAGGCTATTTGTGTGCAAGCCTGATCCTGACTTTTCATTATATTGAATTGTACTGTACTGTATTATATTGAATTGTATTGTATTACATCACCATTTTGCAACCTGATGTAGTTGCATATTAGGCTGGATAGTTATCATCTCAAAGCTTAATGAGTCCTGGTCAGTGTCTGTGTCATGGTCATGGGATGTAATCTAAATTGGATTTATCAGAATTTTGCAAAATTAGATAATCTAAAAAAAAATCAAAGGTAATAAGTTCTGAATGAGACAAATAGATGCTTATATGCTTGAGTTTTAAATGTGTGCAATGGCACGTTTGTTACAGGGGTATCTATTTTAATTATTCTACAAAAAACAACATAGACAAAACTTTCCTAGAAAGACAAACTGCCTTTAAATTAATAATTTTTCTTACAACTTCTTACTTCGTTAACTTCGTTAATATTTTATCTGACTTGTATGAAACTTATTTCATGCCTCTTTGGTTTTTATCAATCCAGTTATTTAAATAGTGAAAGGACTGCCTATCAGATAAATTTCATTTAAGAAATTTGGTCTTGGTATTTTAATCAGAATATGCTTGTGTCTATTATAGATTCCGCTTATCACAATATTCACGTTTCCAAGGAATGCTGCTTGCTATACAGGAGATTAACAAAAACCCAAATCTTTTACCAAACATTACTTTGGGACTGGATATATATGACTCCTGTGCATCTGTAACAGGAGCAATACAAAGCACATTCAGGTTACTCTCTGGAAAAGAAGATGCTGTACCAAATTATCAGTGTCGATCATCCACTACTCTTGCTGCCGTCATTGGAGATGTTGCATCGAGAAATTCAATACCAATTGCTAGAATACTAGGACTTCAGCGATATCCTCAGGTAATGAATTTCAATTACAAGTTGTTTGCCTGCAAATTAAGGAAAAAAAACAAAATTACTACAGTTTCTGTTTGGTTAAAGGTGATGCAAGCAGTCTGATTTTTTAACTCAAGGCCTTCCTGAAAAAGCTTACTTAATCAGGGTCTGTCATTGAATAGACAGGTGTGTAAGAAATGTTTCCCCCTAATATCCCTCCCAGTTTCTGCTATGTTTTAAACCCAGTGGCCCTTTAATTGTGTGCCTATTATGTGAATTTGACCTATCTTCTATCCCACAAATCTTTTATTGGCTCTTGTTAGTAAGCACAAAAGTAATATATTGTGCTTACTAGCAAGAGCTAATAAAATAAGTAAGCACAAAAAAAGCATGTTGTGAAGGTTGCCTCTTTAAAGTAATTGTTTGTTTACTTTCCTACTATGTTACACAGACCCAGAATACTGAGTAGCCACAAATAGGTATGAGTATAACAAATTATCCTTAGACAAAAATCTCCCTCAACTTGATTGGTCTTGCTATTATAACAACTGGTTATACATTGCATGTCCTCACCCAGCACTGTTTTGCACTGATTTTAGACCTACACTGTGTTTGCATTCTATTAGCTGTTACTTCTACTATTAAGCAATACAGTAACTCAGGAACAGGGGAAGGTAGTGACTACCCCATGTGCAAGGTCTGGATTTCTGGTTGAGTGGTGATGGGATGAAGTTATTGTTTTTTGAGCTCCTGATAACATGGCAAATATTTTTTAATAAAGCCACAATATCGTCATCATTTTTGATCTGTCATTTTGTAAAGGTTTTATTAAGTATTAGTGTACAGGAATCAGTAGTTGATTACTAAGGTCTGCATACATATGCATGCAGCAGAATACAGCCTGTCAAGGATATAGTCAAGCAAAAAACTTTGCAGAGAGCCAGTCACAATAAGAATTTGTTCTGGCTCTGTTAGATGAGTTAGAAAGTCTTAACTCTCACTTCTGTAACTATGGAAGTGTTGGATGATACAGTCTACCTTAAGACAGAACAATATCACCACCAGCAAGCCCTGGATGAGTACATGGAAATGATGACAACACTAGGAGAGGTGGTGGCTTGGGACTCACAATGGCTGAGGCAACAGCTTTTGTTGATATGCAGATTGCAAGGGTTTGGGATACGTTTGAGGACTTGGAAACCTGGACCTGAAGGTGTGGAGTGGGATGACTTGTCTGTCTTTTTAGAAGAACACATCACTAAAGCTTCAGACGTACAGCCCTTCACACCTATAGCTATTGAAAGGGCTTACAGACTGTTATGAAACCCCTGACTCTAAGGACTGTCCACCAAGGCAAATAGTTTATAAGTTTTTCATTTGGGCAGACAAGGGCTATGTTCTCCATTGAGCCAAAGAAGGTAAGCCTTTTATCTTCTTAGGCCATAAGGTTCATTTATATAAGTATTTTTTGGTCATGCACTATGATGAAAAGGAATGCTTTTGCTTCTCAGCATATTATGCTATCAGAATAATCTGACATCTTATTTTATGCACTCAGTGGACCTGCCAATTTGACATTAAAGCAAAAACTATATGTCCTCTTCCAGACTCTGCACTTGACTTTTTAAAATTAAAGCTATTCACAGTGACCATATCCATTCATCTTAGAACCATAGGAGGTGACTAGACCAATGGTCCTAGAACTTTCTTAAGCCAAGACTTTCATGCCCCCATTTCCCAATTATCAATGCCCATGGGCTGGAATGGCTGTAGTATATGCCTGTGCCTGAGATCTACAAACTGTCCCTGTCCATAAGGGTCACAGATGATAAGCTAGGGGTGAATTTGCAATTTCCCATCCATTGGTCCAAAATACATTTGAACATATTTAGGGAAAAACTCTGTTTCACATGAATGGGAGTCTGTTCCAGAGAAGGGGTAATCTCTAAGACAAATACTTGCCCCTCCAACATGTTTTGTTAATGTCACAGATGAAGTTTAGATGCTTGTGTGTTTTGTGTCTTCAATGCCTCCAGTAGATGAAGTTTAGATGCTTGTAATTCTATTGAAAAATGTTTTGCGAATGTGTAGCAGATCCATCAGGGCTGGAACAGAGAATGCCTTGTAGGTTAGGCATAGACACCCCCCCCCCCCCGGGTAGCACAGGGCTTTGAGGTGGTCCATATAAGACATTGTAGTTATACTTCATATTCTTTTAGTAAAAACCTCTGTGGCCACTCCAGCTGCTGCAAATGCCTGATCAGGTACGTGCCAAAGGGCGCATTGGACTTTATTATTGGTCTGATGAGAGCTGAGAATAGTGGGACTATTGATCTTTTTGATCTGGATCCCATGCCCTTACTTATTATTTGCACCACATAGAAGGATTTTTTCACTATCATGGGCACATGGTGATCATTGTTCATGCTACTGTCATGTTCCATGATCCCTTACCACTGTGTCTAGTCTTAGGGAAGTGTTATCAATGTTGTAATTTGCAGGAGTGGTCATCTTCCCAAATTATATAATTCTGTATTTTTTGCACTGAGTTTTAATTCATGGTTTTGGTGCAAGTTATTTGTCTGTGTTACCCCCTCTTGGAGGATATCTACCTCTTTGCGGGATTCAGTGATTGTACCCAGCTTGTAGTCATCAACAAATGTGGTTGTCCAAAGGCCCTCTACATTTGTCTTAACTTCAGAGAACCAAATTTCAAATAGGAGAGGTCCCAGTACCAAGTCCTGTGGGAAATTACTAGTAACAGGCCTCTAGATGGATGTGGATTTCTCCACTTTAACTTCACGTGTTCTATCTGTGAGCCATCTGTCTGTTCATTGGTTGGCAAAGGGATTTATGTCTAAACTTGTGAGTTTATCTATAATAACCAATAAGGTAAATGTGTCAAATGCCTTTGACAGGTCAAGGTAGGTAGTATGTACCATTTTGCCCTTGTCCATGGCTCTAGTGTCATTCTCAAAGACGTCCACCAAGTTTAGTAGGCATGACCTTCCCTTGATGAAACCAAACTGAGATGGAACCAGTGTTTGAAGATTGCCTGTGCCTTTGTTTTTCAGGTCCATGATAATTCTTTCCCTGGGTCTGTTAATAGTCTGCCTTTGTGTTGTGGGATGGCAGTTGCAGTACTCCATTCCCAAGGGACAAAGCCTGTCTGGAGGCTGTAGATGAATATTGTAGTGCATATGACAGGCATGTTTTAAACTACTTAAGAGACATCTTGGGATATTATCAGGACCCATTGATGATGTGTTTTTATCTCTGAAGAGTGTAGTGAAGATCAGTTCTTTATTGATAACTGGAGAAGAAATGGTAGAGGGTATTTCCTGGGAAGAATTGTCAGTGATGGGGAGGTGAAATTAAAGCTAAATTTATTGGCAAACAAATTTGCTATATCCCTTAGTTCAGTATAGAACGTTCCATTTACTTTTCGTTCAGCATGCCGTTGAGTGTTCCCCTTAAAGTTGCATACATAACTGAAAAATGCCTTATGGTTATCCTTAGTTTGGGAGGCTATTTTTGCCTCAAAGTTGGTTTTGGTGGACTTGATTAGTCCCCTTAGTTGGTAGTTGACAAAGGTTTTTTTTTGTCTTTTGGCCATAGCCCTTCCTATTTTTGGACAGGAATTTCTTTCCTTTCTTGTATAAACTGTTCATACCGGGGTCCACCACGGGGACTTATTTTTGGAATTTGTCCTAAGTTTATTTCAGTCTGGTACTGCTTTTTCTGTGCAGTTGTTTACATGCTCATACACCAACTCTGTAAGCACTTTCATATAGGCCACCATGTTCTCTGACTTTGGGAGGCTTGGAATTTAGCTATGCTATTGTGTAGTAGGAGGTAGTTAGCCTTGGAAAAGTTCTTAAAGGTTCTGGAGTTTGCTGGGAGTTCAGCCTTTATATTTATTTCAAAGTGACTGCCTTATGATCTCATCTGACCAGGGAGGAAATTACACAAGGGGGGTTGCAATGTTTCTTCATATCTGTGGGTACCAGATCCAGGATATTTGCACCCCTAGTAAGTTTGCAGACTAGTTTTTCCAGGGTGATTGCATTGACAAAATCCAGGAATCTTTAAGCTTGCATGTTAGTGATTGTGTATATATCCCAGTTTATGGTGGGGTAGTTGAAATCACCCATGAATATGGTATTACACTGAATTATGAGCAACTCCAGTACATGCTACTATGTGGTATAGTTATCCTGCCTCACAGACAGGGACCTATGGCTAGCAAGGATACAATATGGAACTCTGAGGTTAGCTTGACATGGAGTAGCTCAAACATGTCATATTGTTTGACCAATCTTGAGCTGTGCTTACTTTTTATGCAGATTAATACATCTCCACCTCTTGTCCCCTCTTGTGAGCTAGCTGGTCTAAATGTATAGAAGGCATTATAACTGTGTACTGTCAAGGTGCCTTCCATGGCTTTAAAGCATGTCTCAGTAACTGCACAGATGTCAACACTCTCCAGGGTGAGGAGCGCTTCCAGGGAGTGGAGTTTCTTGTTGAGACTCCTAACACTGAGCAGTAACAACTTTAGTTTATCTTGCATATAATTTACTATTTTGGAAGGTTTATCATATTGGAATTGCGTAACAAAGGCACTATAGGGATGGATAATGTTTAGCCCAATATACAAAAACCTAGTGGGGACAGGTGCAGACCATCACTTGCAAAGCAGCGTGGTGTGTCGATCATGTCTTCCCAAGATAGCAAATGTTGGACCCACTATGAATTACATCAGTAGCTAAGACAATTGTTAAAGTCAATCATCTTTTATTTATGGTGTGGTATTATCCTTGGAAAAGGTAGAATGCTTCTCAGTGCTAGGCTCATCTCTACCTGGGACACATAATCCAAAAGTTCTATCATGTCTCTCTTTATATAGGTTCATAGATTCATACTAGGCTATCTGCCCTGGGGCAATTATAAGCCTAGCCCGATTTTGTTTGGCTTACGCAACCCCTTGATTTGAGTATACTGTGCCCTTTTTAAGGTTTAGTTTGCTGTGCCTCTGTCTAATGGTGACACAGAAGTAATCCCTGGGACAAACCTACGATCCCCCATCCACTCATCAAGATTCTTCTTGAAGAGATTCAGTGAGGTGCTCTGCCTAAGATGAATTGGAATTCTATTCCAGAGCGAAGGGTGCCTCCGGGTTATGAATCTGTCCCTCCAGCAAGTTCTATTTATTTCAGTGCTGAGGTTCAAGTCCCTCGAGCGTGTGGCTCTAAGGGATTTAGATTTACTGAGGTGGAGCATGTCCATTAATTCTGGATTGGACATAGCTTTATATGTCAGGCATAGATCGCCTCGAAGTAGGCGGTATGCAACTGAGTAGAGCTGGAGTTTTTTTAACTGAGCAGCATATGGCATCTGTTTTGAGTCCCTTGATCCTCTTGGTGAGGTACTTTTGGGGTCTCTCTAATTGCTGTAGGTGTCGGGTAAGGTACATCCCAAAAGGGGCATTGCATTCTATGATGGGCCTGATGAGGGATGAATAAAGGGGCACGATTACCTCTCTTGATCTAGATGTGAATCCTTTCATGATGAGGTGGGCTATGTAAAAGGTCTTTCTAACCACTTTGGCAATGTTGTTGTCAAAGGAGAGATTGCTATCAACTTGGGTCCCCAGATCCCTAATTACTTTCTCTGTACTTAATGGCTTACCGCCTATGTGGTAATTTGTGGGCACATTGTTTTTGCCAAAGGGTATGACTATACACTTTTTGGCATTTAGCTTTAGACCATGGCTCTGGCACCAATTACCCGTCTCTATGAGACCTTTTGAAGGATGTTTGTCTCAGCTGGAGAGTTGATTATGGCGCCTAGTTTGCAGTCGTCTGCAAACTTGGTGAGCCATAGTCCTCCCACGTTGGCCTGTACCTCGGAAAAGTATATACCGAACAAGAGCGGTCCCAGGACAGAACCTTGTGGGACGCCACCTGTGACCGGTTTCGAGTCTGACATGGCTCCAGCAACTCTCACTCTGTGGGTTCTGTCTTTGAGCCAGTTTGCGACCCATCTTGTGACATAGGGGTTTATATTTAAGCTGGATAGCTTATCTATGATGCCCGAGTGGGGTATTGTGTCAAATGCCTTTGCTAGGTCCAGATAGACTGTGTGGACTACCTTCCCTTCATCTATGGCTTTGGTGACTGTTTTGAAGAAGTCAACCAGGTTCAAAAGGCAGGATCTGCCCTTGACGAAGCCGAACTGGGTAGGATCTAGTGTCTGTAGGTCCCCAATGACTTTGTTTATGAGCTCCATGATGATCCTCTCCATAGCCTTGCAGACTAAGCTAGTCAGGCTTATGGGGTGATAGTTTCCAGGGTCCGTAGAGGCTCCACCTTTGTGGAGTGGGACCACTGTTGCTGTACGCCATTCTGTGGGCACATATCCTGTAGTGAGGCTGAGATTGTACAGCTGTTTTATTTGAGGGATTAGTTCTTCTTGGAGTTCATGTAGGACGCAACCCAGGATGCCATCTGGGCCCAAGGAAGCAGTGTTTTTTTGCTTTGGAGAGGGCAGCCTTCACCTGAGCATCAGAGATGTTTGGAAGGCAGCCCTCTGCCAGGATAGATACTTGCTCTTTTTTTTTGGGGGGGGGGGTGGAGAAGTTTGCACTGACCCTGTCTGCCAGGATATTGGCGATGTCTGTGGGTTCAGTGTATTTTTTGTCGTTTAGAATCAACTCAGAACAAGTCTGGGAGTTGCATCCCAGGTTCCTAACATAACTGAAAAAAGCCTTATGATTGTCTTTAGTATCCTGATCAATTTTTCTCTCGAAGCTGGCCTTGGAGGATTTTATGAGGGATCGTAATTTTTTGCTAGTACTGATCAGAGATGCCTTCCCTATTAAGGATTTTGCTCTATCATGTAGTATCTTCCTCCTTCTGTTGTACAGTTTATTTATGGCTGGGGTCCACCAGACTGGACGCCTGCCTTTGGATGTTTGGGTTTTGGTTTTGTTTGGGATAGCATGATCCATGCATTCCTGGAGATGTCCGTAGAATGCGTTTATATAGGATTCTGCAGTTTGAGCCGTAGTTTCCACTGACCCTGAGGCCTTGAAGGATTCCACTTCGGTTTTGAGAAGTGAGAAGTTCACTTTTGAGAAGTTTTTCACTGTGGTTTTCTGGGCTGGGGGTGGGGTCGGGATGTGGACATCCAGTGAAATTAATTTATGGTCTGATCTTACCAATGAGGGATATACTTCAGGTGTGGAGCATAGAGTCCCCATGTTGGTAATGATCAGGTCTAGTATGTTATCCCCTCTTGTGGGAGTGGTGACTAGCTGTTCCATAGCATTTGAGTTTATAATTTCCAGGAACCTTTGGGCTAAGGTGCTGGGGCTTGAGTAGTGCTCCCAGTCTGTGTTTGGGTAGTTGAAGTCGTCCAATATAATGGTGTTCGGAGAGATCTTCATGTTCTCCAATGTTTTCAGGAAAGCCGAGTGGGATTCCTGACTTTGAGAGGGTGGTCTGTAGGATGCTATAAACTGAAAAGCAGTCTTGCCCACTGTTAGTTGCACATGGATGGTCTCTGATACTTTGTGCAATGCCACTAACCTGGAGGTGTGGATATCCTTGATAAATATGGAAACTCCCCCTCCTTTTGTGGTTCGGTCCAGGTTTTGGGGCCGAAAAGCATGATATGAGGTATAACCTGGTAGTGCTGGGGTGCTCTCTGGAGCCTTGAACCAGGTTTCTGTCACTGCACAGATATCAATGTTCTCCATACTGAGGAGAGCTTCGAGTGCGTGCATCTTGAGGTCAACACTTCTGGCGTTTAGCAGCATTACCCTTAGTTTCTTGTTTCTTGTGCTGTCTATGGAGGTGGGTTTGACTTTTGAGCCTTGCCTAAAAAAGGCACTATGGGGGTGGCAAGAGCCTTTGCCAATATCTGAAAGCCCAGTGGTGACAGGTGCAAGCCGTCCCTAGCGAAGCAACGTGGCTTGTCGAGCATGTCATCCCAGGCTGACAGACACTGGATCCCCTTAGAATGACACCAAATTTTTACCAATTGTTAAAATCGATCATTTTGTCTTTGTACTGTGGCATCATTCTAGGTGAGGGTAAGGTGCTGCTCAAGGTCAGGATCATACCGGCCTGGGCTACATGATGAGAGCTCCTCTATGTCTCTTTTCATGTAGTCCAGGGAGGTACATCTCAGGTCATTCACACCAGCATGTACAATGACTGAGTCATATTTGTATTTGCTTTGGAGTGACCTGAGTGCTTGTGTTATGTGGCGGATCCTAGCTCCCGACAGGCAGCTCACTGTGACCTTCTCTTTATTCAGCCTGGTGAGCGGGACGTCAGTGTGTCTGACAATAGAGTCACCTATTACAAGAGTATCAGGTGTGTTATTCAGCCTTAAGGGCAGTGGCTGCTTGGCACACTGACTTTGTGGGCTATGTGTTGTGCATGTTTTGTTTTGGGGTAGTGTTTGCTTGGATTTCTGCTTTGGAGGTCTCTGTTGCTTAGGTAGATTTTTATTTAGAGCCTCCGAGTATGTTTTTGTGTATTTATGTGTTTGGTTCGCTGATGTGGTGGGACTATGTGATACTGGAATTGTGTTGTGTGAGGTTACCTTCTCCTCCTGACTGGTTTCACCAGTTTTGAGATGAGAGAGCTCAGCCTCCAGTTTGGCTATATGGTTGCATCTCTCACATATATTTGAACCTGTTTGGAGGAGGAGAAGGTTGTCCGTGTACATGAGACAGTTGTAGCATTGCCTCAAAATTCCCAGATTCACCAGCTGGACTGGAGAGGAAACCATTGACTGACCTTTGGACATGCTAGAGTAATATAGGGAAACTGAATTAAGATGGACCAATAGGGGACAAGGTAATCGTAGAGAGTATAAGAGTAAGTAGTGCTTATGGTTTAATAGTGCTAACTTGTATGATTACTTATTTGGACCAGTGAAGGGCCTTAGAATGAGAATATGGTGTTTAAATTGAGAGAGAGAGCAGTTCTAAGGGAAAAAGTGAAGAGCAGACTTTGTGGAGTAATGAATAGTTTAAACCCAATTAGGCGGCGCTGCCCATTGTTGCGCTATGCACAAAAATGCGCAAAACCGTGCAAAAGAGGGATTTAAGAGAGGAAGATCGAGGAGTTTGGAATTGACGAAAAATGACCAAAAAAACTACAGTTTCAAGTCAGTAACCACTCCCACAGGGGCAGGCAGGCTGCTCAATGTTTCACTGCCACTGATGAACAGAGAGACTTCCCTTTAGCCCAAGCAAAAAATGGCCTCCAAGAAACTTACAAACAGTTCAGAACAGCAAGCCTGTAACTGAACTTTTTTAAATCTCAGAAAAGTGGGAAAAAAGCAAGATTTTTTTGTTTTTTTCAGAGATAGCAGAGGTTCACAAGTATCAACTAGTTATAACAGTGCAGTAAATGACCCCACACTTGAGTGCTAGGCCAGAGTCAGATAAAATGCAAGTTTTGAGAAAAAAAACAATTTTAAAAATAAGTGCAAACAGGAAATTCAGTAAACAGCTCTAGGTTGTGCTCTAAATACAGTTACTAATGCAGTAGTCCAGGGAGCTATGTCTCAGGTCATTAATACCACCTGGACTATGACAGAGTCATACTGGGACTTATGGCTCAATGTCCTGAGTACAATCCTTGTACATGATAATCAACTGACTGTCACTGTCTCCGTGCTCATTCTAGTGAGGCTGACATCAGTGTGTCTCACAACAGAGTCTCCAATGACCAATATTTTGGGTTGTGTAGCAGTTTGTCTTATGGGCTTAGAGGTTGAGACATTATGAGATGTGGTTGTATGTGTCCAGGTAAGTACTTGTGGTTGTATGTGTCCAGGGTAAGTACTGTCTTTGTATAGTGTTTTGGAGGTTGCTGAGGGCAGTGTATGGGAGGTCTTTGAGGTTTGGGTAGTTTGCATTTAACAGCCTCAGCATATGTGAGTTTGTGACTGATCCATAGTAGGTGTATGTGTGTTTCTGGCAACCTGTTTGGCGATATCAGTGTCTGTATTTGAGAGCTTTTCCTCCAAAAGACAGTGTAATAACATTTCTCACATACTATGTCAGTCTGCTTAAGAATAAAGTAGTTGTCAGCAAATATGAAACAATTGTTATATTGTCTCAGGCTGCCCATTTTCACCCGTCTGGCTACAGAGACAGTAGGAAAGTGCACATCCATGGTGGTGATCCCCTTTTTTGTGATCTACAAGGGGTGGTGCAGTTGGGGTTTTTGGAGTTGTTGGGCTGGGAGAGACATCTTAGATTGATCTAAGACAGCACTTTTGGGTTTAATGATTTTCAGTAGGCAATCTGTCTGCTCTACCATGAGCTAGATACTTGAGAAAATAGCAGAGAGTTTTTTATGCAAAATTACAGCTCTAAGTATGTGCATCTATACAGGGCACTACAAACCACTGCTTGCACAGCTCAGTACAGGTTATGGAAGATAAGTTAGACAGGAATCCAGTCAGTAAACAATAAAAATGCAGTATAAGTGTTTATATAAAGCTCAAATCCTGCAGCAATCCACACTTCCCTCAATACTGTGGTGATACGTTCCCAGATTAAGGAAAATGCAAACAAAAATGTAGTACAAATGTAATAAATGAGGGTCAGATCCTGTAACAATTCATAATGCTCTAACTATTGTGAATGATGCTACAAGACTAGACTAAGGTCCTTTGAATAAGTAAAATGTAAGCAAAAAAAAATTGCAGGCAAAGTATAATAGATGGGGCTCAGATCTAGCAGCAATTCATAATTCTGTCACTATTGTAAGTGATACTACAATAATAAAGACCTCAGGCCAAGTAAAATGCAACAGTATAAATGTAATAAATCAAGCTCAGATCCTGCAACAATTCATAACTCTCTCAGTATTGCGAGTTATACTGCAAAGCTAAGGTCCCAGACCAAGATAAAAATGCAAACAGTTGACTTCCAGTTAAAACAAAGAAAATGTAAAAAAGAACAATGCACAATTCAGATTAACACTCTGAGTATTGCCGCATGCACTAGGAGAAATGGGATGATTTGAAACAGAGGCTAAATCAAGCTTTTAAAGTCTAATGGGAGTCCCTTATCAATTTGAGCTATCCAAGTCCAGTAGAAATCACTAGGAAGGGGCTTGCAAACTTTAATTTACACTAGGGGCAGGCAGCTAAAAAGTATAACAGGAACTGTGGGGAGAGGGAGAGCAAAAATCCAAAAATCACTGCAGTTAAATGGCTGTTTTAAATTCAGAGCTGTTGTAGATGAAGAGGAACATAGGTGAATACCTTAAAGAAGAAAACAATTTCTCATCTCCTCTTATTAATTAGATAGAGCTAATTCCTGTTCAATCAATGAATGCAAAAGGAATATTTCCTAACTGGTCATAGCCAACAACTTTTAAGACTTCAATTAAGAAATTTTTGCAGTACAACAACATTTAAAATACAACAAATTGTAACATACTAAGACCAAAATCAGAAAGTAATAGAAATATACAAATCTTAAATATAGAAAATCCAAAAAATCAATGCAGTCAAACAGCAGCTATCACCTCGGAGTTCTTGAAGGAAGCATCAGACAATGTACTGGCTGTCTGGCCAGGTTTGAGTTCCCTGACTCAGCAGATGTTCCATAACAGAAACTGCATGGTCTAGCATGTCATTCATCCAGTCCAAAGAGTCACACACATAGTTCAGGCAGTGTCACATGTCAGTAGCCACATTAATCTGATCAAACTTGTCACCATCAACCTGTCCACTATCAGATGGCTTTCTGTCATGGGTATGCATAGGCATAATGACTGTGTCCAGAGCAGACTATGGGAAGATGCTGTGGGAGCCAGTCTCTACATGTAAAACATACCCTCTGAAACCCCAGACTATGCCTCTTTGTCACCAATATCCTCGTCAGTGGTTACCCATCCTCTATCATTAGACAGAGTGAGGTCCACAATGCTCACCTGTAAATACAACAAGAAAACAGAAAAGTAAAAGAAATACAAAGATAATTACAATATAATATCTACAAATGAATAAATCAACAACAAATGTAAAATAAGATGGCCTTAGAGAGTAATATGTATAACTTATGACAAAAAAAAATGCTCGTACCAGGAACTATTCCAAGGTAAGTGATAGTTTGCCGAAATTTGATATCCCTCCAAACCCCAAGAATGCAACAGCCTACACTAAGTTGCTCTCAAAAACTCTGTACAGCCATGTCAATAGCTGCATAGAGGCTGCTGTACCTACCAGATGGAAGCCCAGAACTAGCCCCAGAAACAAGCCACCATGCTCATATCCCAAATTAAACAGGGCATGCAATAAAAGGAAAAAAACCATGGCAAAAGTTAGGAAGGGTAATTCTCATAAAGATAAAAACTCTCTCATCAAATTAAATGGGCAACTAAGAGGTCAAATTAGATCAAACAAAACCATATTTGAGGATAAGATAGCCTCACATGTTAAGAGGCAATCATATGGCCTTCTTCAGCTATGTCATAAACCTCAATAGCAGTACACAGCAATGTGCTGAACTGGTGGTTAATGATGCCACATTCACCAAGCCTGATGTAGCAAACCTGTTAGTGGACAAATTCAGTTGTCATTTTACCCCTCTTGCTCATAACCATCCTCAAAGAAATAACCTCAGATATAATCTCTACAATTATAACTAGGGAGCAGATGCTAGCTATGCTCACTAAAGCCAAGAACTCAGCCTTAATGGGCCCCGATAACATCCCAAGATGACTCCTGAACAGTCTAAAATAGGAATTATCAGGACCCCCAAAGTCACTATTTAACTACAGTCTTAAAGTAGGCTTTGTGCCATAAGAATGGAGGACTGAGGCGGTCACCACCCTTCATAAGGAAGGACCTTCAACAGATCCTGGAAACTACAGATCCATTAGCCTGACTGGTCTTATTTGCAAAGCCATGGAAAGAATTATCATGGAAATTATCAACCAGGTCACAGGAGTCATCCGGCCACTAGATTTGCCCCAGTTTGGCTTACTGAACCTGGTTGGCTTCTTTGAAAAGCTCACTAAGGCAATGGATGTGGAAAAAATGGTGCATACTGCCTATCTAGATCGGGCTAAAGCATTTGATAGATCATGGATAGGACCCAAGAGGTTAGGATCAGTGAGGCCACCTCCACAAAGAGGCCAGTCATTGGTGGAGTCTATTGGGGTCTATGATGGGCCCACTCCTCTTTGGCATCTATTTTTTGGATAGCAAAGCCAATGTCAAAGGCCTCTGGCTGACCAAGTTTGCAGATGACTGCAAACTGGGAATCGTCATTGAATCCCGTCAAGAAAAGAATACCTTTCAGATGGTCTAACACAGACAAAAGTTCGATGCCAGTGCCGTAGCTTAAAACTCGGTACCAAGAAATGCATTACAGTACCTTTTGGGAAGTCTGCCAGCCCAGGTAACATCATCAATAAAACACCCGGAAAAGATTATTCATTAGTCAGGGATCTGGGAACTCATGTAGATAGTAACCTAGTCTTCAACCAACATGTGTCCAGCATAGTAAGAAAATCCTTCTATGTTACTCAACTTAAAAGTGAAGGCATGGCAATTATGTCCAGAAAGGTCATTGTACTGCTGTACTCGACCTTCATCAGATCCATCATCGTGTATAATACCTCCTTCAGTATGTACCTGACCAAACACATGCAGTAACTGGAAAGTCTACAAAGGTTCCTTAAAGAAAGAATGCAGAGAATAAACACAATGTCATAAGCTGATCACCTCAATGCCATGTCTCTTTAGTTGGTATCATACAGGCTTCTATGGCATCCCTGGACCCTGTTTTGATTAATCTTTTGCATATCCACAAAACAAACAGCAGCAGTACTACTAGATCACAAGACCTAAATTTTGCTTGTGACATAAATAGGACATGTTGGAGAGACAGCTATGTTTCTCTGAGAATTCCCATTCTCTGGAACAGGCTCCCAATACATGTGTAGTAGTGTTCCCCCCAACTGTAGTGAAGCACAACTTGGACTAATGGATAGGTAATCAGAAATTCATCCTTGGTCTGGCACCTATGTCTCTGTTGGACAGAGATAGTCAAGTAAATCACCCCCTATGTAAATTAAATGTGTTTGTCACATTTGGGTTCCATAGGCTTACAAGGGCCCTAGTGATTGTTAGCCTGGTTTACACCTATGAACTTATGTGTAAGTGGTCATTGTACCTCAATATCAGATGTCCCCAGACACACAAATTTAAGTTGATATACATTTTTTTCTGTCACAACAGAGATATTTCAGTTGAAACAAACATCCTAATTGAAACCATAAACTAAACAATTTATATACTTGAAATGCATACCTTGTGCATTACTGTGGTTGTCCTCCACCTCTGCCTCATCATCCATCACAGGGCTGTGGACCTCTACTGAGCTGCTTGGATCTCTTACAATCAACAGGAACTCCTCCATCTCTGAGTGGTAGTTCAGTAGAAGGCCCGCCCCCAGTATCTCTTTGATCCTCTGCCACAACGATTGCTCTTTTGGTAGCCTTTTTAATCATGTTGGTGGCCCTACGCCTGATACTATTGTAGTCATGGCCCATGTCACCAACAGCATTCACACCTGTAAAAGTATCTATGAGCACTGCACCTATGAGGAAAAATACAAGCAGTTAGAAGAAAAAGAAAGATAAATGATAAACAAAAGCAAGGCATCCTAGGGTCAGTACAGTTTATTTCTCAGGTATCTGACAAAGACTTCAGGTAAATACAGCACTTTATATATTATTTTGACAGATGCAGCCCTGCCTCTTTAGACATTGTGTCCTAATTTAGTCATGCAGCTTATTTTTAAATTGCTGTTACAACAGACTATCTTAAAAGTTGCTACTACAACAGGTTTTTCTTTTCTGTAACAAGTACAGACACAAGCATTTCTCGATCCAGCTCTGTCATTATATGTTCTTACTTATTAATTATTCAGCCTTTCTAATAAGAAAGACTATTTATTGTTATTACAGCTGCAGTTACTATTTACATTATTACTACTATTGAACAATTCAGAATTAATGAAAGTTTGCAACTTACAAAGTAATATAATACAAAACTTAATAAAAACTTCATATAAAGTCTGCAGTGTGTATATGCAAGGCACAACATCTGCTCCTGTCATTCATTCTATAGACAACGTATGAAATAGAATGAGATACATTTTCTGAGTCTTTGATGGTTATGGCATATATGTATATTTTACAAATCATGTATTTTACATTTTTTTTTTATTCTTTACACGTATGGTTTAGGAATGTTTGATAGAAATGGAAAATTACCAATTAATATATGTTTATACAACTTCTAATAGAAGAGCTAGCTATTCACTGCTGTTACAATACATCATAGTGTGTCAGTGTGTGACCCTTGATGTCCTTCAAGGATGCATCTGCAGTCCTTACAAATGGGTTGTCCTGTCGTCAGGCAGCCCTTCGGTCGGCCGGATTCCAAAGTCTGGGTCTGGCCTCGGCTGGTGTCGCACTTCACCCGACGTCATAGCTGCAGTTCTTCGGGTATAAAGGCATCAGCCGACGCCATTTTCCTCAGTCTTTCTTGCCGCGTGGCACCCGAAGCAGAAGCTGTTCGCAAGTGCCGGTCGGTCAGAACCAGAGATTATTACTACCGAATACTTCAACTACTACCGAAGACTTCTAAAAAGCTAAGTACCCCGTTGGGGACTCTTTCTTGCCTCAGCCGATGTCAGAAAAAGTGAATAACTGTTTAACTTGTGGGAAACAAATACCTCATAATGATTTCCACTCTTACTGCTTACCTTGTTTAGGCCCAGACCACGACGTAGCAGCTTGTCTAGCCTGTGCTTCTTTTAACTGACGGACGCTTAGACGTCGATCGGAATTTGCTGAGGAGTTTTTCGGCTCCGCTTTTGCTTACATTATGCCGTCGGATCCTCCGACTACGCAAATTTCTAAAAAGCGCAAGGAAAAGGACCGACACTCGCGGTCCGCGGGTTCGGCCGAAACCGCGGTTAAGCCAACCGCAAGTGTCTCGGTTTTGGCTGAAACCGAGCTCTCGGTTCTTCCTTCAGCCGAAAGCTTACCTCCTACCGAGGCCTCATCCAACCTGGTTGAATCGGCTACTGAAATCCCACCTGCTCTTGCAGGTTCCCAGGATTTATCTGATACTATCCCCTTGGATATTTCAACCCCTGCACGTGGAGCTGCTAGGCTACCTGCAACCATGTCGATTAAGGCCTTTGCCAGGGCTAAAGCAGCTAAATCTGCCAAAACTGTGCCTGCTAAGACCCCCTCTCACAGGCCTAGCTCTAGTTCACAAATGCTTACTCTAGCAGAGGATCTCATTTCTTTGATCCGGGGATCCCAACCTCACCCAGACAGGGCCTCTCACCCACCTCCAGAGAAGAGGCCTCGAGCAGAGCCCCCTGAGCCAGTTTCTACAGATGACTCCTCTGATGATTCAGATAATTCAAACCCTCCAGAGGGCCCTTTCTCCCCTTATGAAGACTCTGATGCTGAAGAGTCCATTCCTTCTGCCTCTCCACCTGAGGAATTTTCCTTTGGGGAAACCTTGCATGCTATGAGGGAACAATTTCAGTGGCAGGGCCAGGATTTTTCAGACTCTAGAAAAAGGCTTAGAACCTTTCTGCATTTACCACAGCATAGACCTTTAGCCATCCCTCCAGTTCTTACTGTTGTGGATGATGCATTTAATAATGCTTGTACTGCTCCTGATTCACTTCCTCCGGCCCCTGCTAAGCCCGATAGGTACTACAGGGTTCCGGACACACATTATCATTTGTATAAGGCTCTTTTTGCAGATCCCGAAACTATCTCCCAGGGACCTAAGGCTGTAGCAACTACTTCTGCCAAAAACCCCCTCCCCTCTGAAAGGGAATCCAGGGCCTTAGAGAGATGGGGTAAAAAAGTTTACACTTCTGCTACTCTTTCAGCTAGGGCCTTGAACTGTCAATTTCACATGATCCAGTATCAAGAATTTATGTTAGACCAGTTAACTAAAAAGCTGTCCTCGGATGAACCATTAGACAAAAAATCTGTTCAGGAAATGGTGCATAACATTCAGCAGGTCAGTAACCATTCCTTGAAATGCGGCTATGATGCACTGGAGGCTTCCTTTTGATCAGCCATGACTGGCACAGTGATCAGAAGACATGCATGGTTAAAAGAGCAGGCCTTACCAGATCATGTTAAATCAAAGCTACTAGATGCTCCCATGGACAAGATCAATTTGTTTGGCTCTCCTGCACAACAGGTGCTGAAGAAGATGGAAGAGAAGGCAAAATCTGTCCAGACAGTCAAAGATTTCTTACAGGTCCAACCTCCAAGGTTTAGCAGGAATTGGCCCTCCAAGAATTGGTCCTTTCCAGACACCTCCAGAGCTCAGAGAGGCAGGAATAGGCGCTCAAGAGGCAGGGGTCAATCCAGAGGTGCCTACAGGGGACGTCAGTGGCAGGCTAACAACCAGCGAGGTACAGCCACAGATACAGCCACCACCACTAATACAGGACAATCACAGTGACTTGGCTCTAGCACCGCCTACCAGGGAACAACTAGAAGCACCCTTAGGCGGGAAGCTAGCCTTATTTTCAGTAAACTGGCATTACATCACAGGAGACAAGTGGATTTTGCAGACAATAGACCAAGGTTACAGGTTTCACTTCCATACTCTACCAAGGAAGAGAGGAATGCCAAACCTACCTCCAAATCAAAAGGCAGAAGCTCTAAAGCAAATAACTCACTTACTAAGGATGAGAGCTGTAGAAAAGGTACCATCTATGGAGCAAGGACAAGGATTTTACTCCAGGCTCTTCCTGGTACCAAGAAAAGAAAACCAATGGAGACCCATTCTCAACCTGTCCGCTTTAAACACATACCTCATTGTCCCAAAATTCAAAATGCTGACCCTACAGCAGCTTCTTCCCATGTTGGGCAAGGAGTCTTGGCTGGTAACTCTAGATCTCAAGGAGGCATACCTGCACGTCCCCATATGACCAAATTGTAGAAGATACCTCAGATTTCTTGCAGGATCAGAGCATTATCAATTCTCAGCATTGCCCTTTGGCTTATCTACTGTGCCCAGAGTGTTCACGAAATGCCTGGCATCAGTAATTGCTCATTGCAGGCTTCAGGGGATTCAAATCTACCCTTACCTGGACGACTGCCTGTTACAAGTGGACAACAAGAACAAACTAGCAGAAGACTTGAAAAGGGTCATTTATCTACTGCAAGCCCTGGGATACACAGTCAATATAAAAAAAGTCAAGGCTGATACCATCCCAAAGGATAACCTTGTTGGGGGCAGAGCTGGACACATCAAAACAAATGGCATTCCTAACAGTAGAAAAACAGGAGCAACTCCCTCTCTACTTCTTGGCATTAACAAAACAGAACCAGCTAACAGCAAGAAAAGTCCTGCAAGCCTTGGGTTTCATGGCATCCTGCATAATATTGGTTCCACATGCCAGACTGCATATGAGAAAGTTACAGTGGTACCTAAGGAATTTATGGTCTCAGCACAAGCACAGCCTAGAAACCCAAATTCCAATAATCCCATGCCTGAAGCAAGAATTCAAATGGTGGGCTCAGGCCTGTCAATCAAACAAAGGACTGCCCTTCCACAGCACTCAACCAAGCCAGACCATCACAACGGACGCCTCAGACCTCGGTTGGGGGGGCGCACATGCTGGACAAGTGCATACAAGGCTTATGGACTCAAGACCAGCTGCCTACACATAAATCAAAAGGAAATGCTGGCAGTAAAACTGGCAATTCAGACATTCAGACCATTTCTTCGACAAGGTCAACTGTTGATAAGGACAGACAACACCACAGTTATGTGGTACATCAACAAACAGGGAGGCACACATTCGTACCCTCTATGCCGGATGGCAATGGACCTCTGGAATGTGGCCCTGAGCTTCAACATTCAGTTACAAGCAATTTTTGTGCCAGGAAAAGAAAACATACTAGCAGACATACTAAGCAGAACTACCATGGATGCCCACGAATGGATGTTGCATCCGGACATATTCAAAACCATTACAAGAAAATGGGGACTACCAGAAATAGACTTATTTGCATCCCCACGCAATCACCAACTGAAGAAATTCTGCACAAGGACGTACCACCCACTTGCTTGGAAAGTGGACTCCCTATCTTTCAGTTGGAAAAACCTGACAGCATATGCATTCCCACCACTTCCTTTGATGCACAAGGTGCTATTGAAGATCAAAGAAGAACGTCCAAGGATCATCCTGATAGCTCCAGACTGGCCAAGGCAACATTGGTACCCATTACTGAGGAGCATGTCTCGGGAACAAATATGGCCTCTACCCCTGGTTCCCTTACTGTTAACACAGAACAACTACAGCACCCTGCATCCAAACCTGAAAACACTGCAGCTGACTGCCTGGAACATTGCATAAGACCAAATAACCCAAGTTTATCCCAAAGGGTTAAAGACATTATCTTGGAGGCTCGCAGACCCTCAACAAGAAAAAATTATTCAGCAAAATGGAAAAGATATCACATTTGGAGTACTGCAAAAGGAGAAAATGTGTCACTGGTAAACATAGCCAACATCCTGGAATACTTGGCAGAGCTCTTCCACAACGGCCTGTCCTATTCTTCCATTAAGATTCATGCATCAGCTATTTCAGCAGAATACAACTTGGATCCTCCAGTCTTCTCACATCCTCTGCTCAGGCAGTTTCTGAGAGGAATTAAAAATGTAAAACCACCTAGGAAGCCACCATTGCCAGCATGGGACTTGAACTTTGTGCTAGAAAAGTTGACACTCCCTCCTTTCGAACCAGCAGCAACAGCAGAATGACAATACTTATCATGGAAAACTGCTTTCCTGCTTGCAATCACTTCAGCAAGAAGGGTATCTGAGCTACAGGCATTAATGGCAGTACAGCCCTTCCTGATCTGCCATCAAGATAGAGTGTCCATGAGAACAAATCCTACTTTTATGCCAAAGGTGGTCTACAGGGTATCTTTAAACCAAGCTATCCACCTACCTACATTCTTCCCCAACCCACAGAACAGGGGAGAAAGACTGTTGCATACCTTGGATGTACATAGACAATTACGTTATTACCTGGACAGGACCAAGGGCAATAGAAAAACTGACCAGCTACTGGTAGCATATGCAACAGGAATGGAAGGAAAAGCAATTTCAAAACAGACAATCTCTAAGTGGATAGGAAATTGCATTAGATTTTGTTACGCCTACCATGGGAAGAAAACTCCAGAAAACATCAGGCCTCACTCTACAAGGGCTACAGCCACTACCACAGCTTTTCTACGAGGAGTGGCTACCAAAGACATTTTAGAGGCTGCTACTTGGAGCTCCGTGCATACATTTGCCAAGCATTATAATTTACCTTTATACTCCAGATCCCGAGCAGGTTTTGCCACTGCTGTTTTGCAAGGGATCTTAACTACACCATAATCTTTTTTCTCCTCCTCCCCCAGTTTGGCTATGGTATTCTACCCATTTGTAAGAACTGCAGATGCATCCTTGAAGGACATAGTACAGTTTTGTACCTACCATAAATGTAGATGTCCGATAGGCATGCATCTGCAGTCAGGATTACCCACCCTCCTTCCCCTCTGTGGTACTCCTAGGGTATTTGCCCATCTTGTAGCTAGCTGGGGGAATCTATTATGGTGTATTTGTTTGTATATATGTACATACATGCTTATTGTTTGTTTGCTCTCTACTATTTGGAACCATTTGCATTTATCCAAATTTAGCCTTCCTAGAGGGCACCTGTCATATGGGGCAAGAAACACTGAGGAAAATGGCTTGGGCTGATGCCTTTATACCCGAAGAACTGCAGCTATGACGTCGGGTGAAGTGCGACACCAGCCGAGGCCAGACCCAGACTTTGGAATCCGGCCGACCGAAGGGCTGCCTGACGACAGGACAACCCATTTGTAAGGACTGCAGATGCATGCCTATCGGACGTCTACATTTATGGTAGGTACAAAACTGTACTTTCCAGACTACTGTAACCTTTCCATTCTATTTTTTCCCTAACAAATAGCTGAGGTAACAATTCTAAAAAACACTGCAAAGTCTTATAGCTGGTTTACATCTGTTGTCTGACATCTGATTATTAGAGGAATTATTTTCAGTTTGTTTGTGTCTTTCGGCTTTTCCCGGTTAGGGGTCGCCACAGTGGAACTCCGGTCTGCTAATGATTGGTAGTGGATTTTTACGTACCGGGTTACCAGCCCTGATGCACAACCTTCAATGAAGGCACGCCCCATTCACGTATGCCTCCACACAGAAGACGCTCTAGCTGAGAATCGAACGGGACAACGTCTTGCTATGAGGTGACATCGCTATTATTTTCAATATAAATATTTATTTATATTAATAATTATGCCTTGATAAAGAGAGGAATTATTCGTAAACACTATTTTATCTTGGCTGATGCCCTTTTAACTAGGCATTATAGTTCCATGCAGCATTGCATTATTTTATGTCACTGGCATTCCCATAAAATACTGTTCACACGTGCTGCTCAGGGAAGATTTCCGTAAATTGATGTCTCAAAATTATTTGAGATCCCAATGGTATAACAACATCACTGACCACCTACTGCCAGACACTGTCACAAACAGGCTTGTCAGATGAATGAGGAGCTAACAGCTGTGTCCCATGAGGACAGATGGCCAGGACTATGACCTCATTCTCAGGGTCTATATGACAGTATCGAATGGACTAAATAGCGAATGCTATTTAGTCCATCCGATACAGTCGAAATGGTAAAATAGTGAGGTCATGGAACATCAAATTTTTTCCCAGGGAAAAAATTCGGTGAGCCGTCTTCGGGACTTTGCCATTTCCTCCACTATGGTGCAATCTTGAAGTTGGTATATTTAAGTAGGGGGGTGTGCTTAAGTTTTTTTTTTTTTTTTTTTTTTACGGAGCAGCAAACTTTTTCCCTGGGAAAAAAATTAGTTGTTTCGTTTGTTCAATATTTTGTTGTTTAGATATTATTGGTATGATGAAATAGCGTTTGCTATTTTCATCGTACGATAATATAATATAGACTCCATTCTCAGCATCTGTGAATGGAGGTCTCCATGGGCCTGACACCTTTTTCTTTTAGTTTTGGAGCCATATCCCTGTTATGATAGAAAAAATATATATCAGGTCAAACACACCAGCCGGAGGGGTATTAAAGGCAAATCTACTTCTGGGGAGCAACTGTTCATTATAATCATAACAAACAATTTTGAAAAAAATCAGTGCAAGTTTTGTGATATCCTTTTATGCACATCCCACCTCACAAAAGGGTAAAGCTTACATGACTACAGAAATGAACAAATAAAAATAATGTACATATGTACATATAAAAATATTTATGTACAACCAGGGCTGGCCTTATGTATAGGTGAACTTCACAACAACCTAGGGTATTGGGCATATAGGTGTTCATCTTTCAATGTTTTTTTTATTTTTTAGGCGAATGAAATATGTCCTTTCTTTGTTCTAATAAATAAATAAATAAATAAATGAATAAATAAGATATGGCAATCTGTTAAAACAAAGCATGCCCTCAGCATGACAAGTGTCTCAGGGGGAGGTGCTCCACTTAACATCATGATAGAGTTGAACATTGTGAAGTCACAGAGGTGAGACCTCGCAATGGTGAAATATAGGTATGGTGGCACATAGGCCATAAGCCTAACATTTGTTTCTTAATCAGTAGTAACAGGTATGACTCTGTAATGCCTGGCTTTGCTGACTCATGGCAATTTTATTTTATCCTTCCTTTCCTTCATTGGTACCATCCTGGCACCCCAGTGCCCCACTTAAAGGTGGGTCTACCAGCTATGTACTTGGACCCTCAACTTATTCCAGTATTGCTAGGGCCAATTGTGGATCCTAAGGGCTTCAGGGGTCTTGGCATGTCTTGCATCTGTCCTGTGGGTGTTTACTACATGACCCACCCATTCCCCCTCCTCCCTTGCTGACATAATGGTATGCCTGAGGAGCAGGCATGTAATAAAGATGTGCAAAATATCACCCCACCTCTGCAGCAACTCAACCATGTCTCCATCCGATTTCCCTCTTCTTGACATGCCTACCAGCATGCCATCTCCAGCCTCCACCAAGGATTGACACAGGAGACACCCCAGACCTGTCCACTTATCTCTATCAATCCCTGCCACTCCATCAATCTCCTAAGCCATTAATCTAACCCAAATTGTCTGGGTCATAGTCAGGGCTTTATCTCTCTATGCCACTGGAGTGGCTGACTGACAGTAATGTTTTAAAACAATTTACCAGAAAAAAAAAATATATATATATATGTATATGTATATATATATATATATATATATATATATATATATATATATATATATATACAAGGAACAAGTCAAAATATGAAATAAAACAGGGGACACTGCACAATTATGGACAGTTGAGAAGAATGCAATGAGACTGAAGACAAGGTGAGATGAGGATTAGTATTTTTACAGTGATGCTGGCAAGGATGAACCATATATTTTCAGTAACATTTCTGGCTCTGCAATGTCTATGGAGCAACCTGGAATACTTTAATGTGTGGCAAGGCAACTTTATTCTGTGGAGGTGAAATAATATATGTTATGTATTTCTTCATAATATTAAAGTAAATAAATGCACCATAACCGAAATGGCCAATGGTGTTTATATCAAATGCACCACTTTTGGCAGTACTACCTGATTATTAGTCTTTGGTCATAGGATGTCACACTATTAACCCAGAATGAGGGAAAAAACAGAAACAATTGGTGAGAAGATTCCCTGATGGGGGAAATTTTAAATCACAGACATGATACTTTTTATTTTGCTCTTTAAACTTATATAATATTTCATAATGTTATTACACAGGGGTTTGTGAGTGAGATGGCTGGAATATTTAATGGAATGATAAGACGATATAAGGATACCCCTCATCTCAGAGGGATTTGGTGGTAGTAAAGCTGTCCAAGAGTCAGAGAGGGATGGAGGATCTGGTAAATTGCTGGTTTAGCCCTCTTATAAATGCAGATGCAAAAATCTGTGCCATGGTTTTGACTGCAAGACAGCAGAGGCTGTTGCTGATGTTAGTAACAGATAAGTAGGAACCTTTACTAAGTGTAGATCCTGGGTGGACAACTGCTGCTTGTTGCTGTACTTCATAGAATTTAATGGATGGAAGAATGAGAGAATGCTAGTATAATACCATTTGACATTAAAAAGACATTTGGTTTATTGAGTTGAGTTTTTATGTTCAGGGTGTTTTTATGAGGTGAAGGTATGATTTAAATAGGAAGCAAAAGCAGTCTATGAGTCGCCGTACTGTGGTTGGTAGCAAATGGGGGGGGGGGGGGCTTCAAGACCAGTGGAGGTTTGCAGACAGATGAGACAAAGCTTTTGCTTGTCTTCCCTGATATTCCTTATACTTACGATTTGACCAAAGGATGGAGGTAGAAACTGGGAGAGGCAGAAGGAAGATATTTGCCATTGACTATATGTTGGTGTTATCAGATCTAATACTGTAAAAAATAAGTGGTTTCAGGGGATCTCAGCAATCCCACATTGAAATATCCTATGAGGTTGTACTGGGTGAGGCAATAGTATATACATAGTACTATCTGTGGAGCATATGGGGAACAAATATCTGAGTCTGATGGTGTTTTCAACATTGGAGGAGAGTCAGAGAATAACTGACATGTGTTTATAGAAAAAAGTCTGGGGAGGCTCAACAAAGGAAGTTGGAGAGTGGGGTTACTGATGGGCAGAGTGGAGTTATTAGTGGGTACAGTGGGATTAATGCACACCATTGTCTTACTGCAGCTGTTGAGTATAGCCATGCATATTTTAATGTCACTTAAAAATAAGGTTTCAGTCAGTGACTCAGTAAGGATCATACACACTTGCTTTTGATGCTGGAAGATCAGAAGACTTTGAGTTCTATTTCTATACTAGGTAATTGGACTCATTTCCCAGTACTGGCACCATAGTACAGCAGAAGGGGGCTGCTGCATTCCTGAGTGTGCTGTCTTTGGGTGAAATGGTAAACCAAGGCCCCTCTGCTTCACCTGCAGGCATCTCAGATGGATGTAAAAGATCCTATGGCAGTTATCAAGAAGAATAGAGGAATTTCTCAGGTTGTCTGGCCAAAATTTCCATATAATTAGTATGAATAGCACCTTTGGCATCCCTGAAAAGAGGCCAATAGTCTAGAGGGACTATCCAAGTTAACAAGAAAGAAAGAAAGAAAATATAGATTTTTTTTTTTTATGAGAGTTGAACTAGGCAGCCGCTGGGGTTGGTGTGATCATTATTTCTTTAACTTTCCTCACATTTACATAAGACATCTGACATTGTGGGTATGTACCTACTGGGCGCAGGGGGTGTGGGGTGAGGCTGGCTAGGTGAAAGTTTAAAACTATCTGGCTCTGCAGGACAAACATGCATTTGCGAAAAGAAAGATAGACTACTTAACTGGATACCAGATATTCACAGACAGGGTGGGTATAATTGCTGGGGTTGTTTGTTGAGAAAATGACTACTTGCTTTCTGCTGTTTTACTTATTATTTTGGCTTTATAGGACTAATCTAATTTTATATTTGGCAACTGTTTGCTTGGAAAAATATAAAATACATTACAAGGCCATCCTTGTTTACCACAATCAGATGTCTGAACTGTACGCAGAAGTGGCTATAATTGCTTGGTGGGAGCTGTCTGGATGAAAGTAACTGTCCCATTTGTCACTTGCTCAGTTTAAGGCTCATCTCTCAAAATATAAGGAATAAAACACATCACAGAATACCCAGGCATTGAGGAATTCTTGGGGCCCAGTGGTTCCCCAACACCAAGGCTATACAAGTGGATTTTGATACAAGCTTAGTAGTAACTACTCCCCTCAACCCCACCTAGTCTAAAACAAGCCCTGCTAATAGGTGAACACAGAAGGTCATTGCAACTTGTATGGGGGGGCAATGTCATCATTTCTTTATCATTCCTCCCAAGCTTTAAATCAGAAGCTGTTGTTTTGAAGACAGTTGATTGTAACCTACCTTGCTTTACCATCCACACATCTGTAAGGATCACAGTCACACAACTGTACTGGGTCAGGACAAATGTCATCAACGTGCTCGCATGTTGAATCAATATTATTCCAGTCTATTTTTGGTAAACTTACATTCCCATTCACTATCTTCCCTCCTGTGTTTCGTGAAAGAAATGTATGAATTTCTCTAGATTGTCTAAATTGCAAAATTTCTAAACTTTTGCCCCAATGCAACATTGAAAAACTTGATAAAAATCTAACAATGTCAAAAAACATTGAAAAATCTGAGAATATTGAATTACATTTTGTCAATGTTTTTGCAGAGGGGCATGCCCCATGCACCACCCACACTCCCTGCTAATTATATATACCAAGTCTGAGGTCACACAACAGTGAAGGAAGAAACCTTTTCCCAGTATAATTTTTGATTTTGCTGATATTTTGTGTTTAGATATTTTGCAGTTTAGATATTTTATAGTTTAGATATTTTCCAGTTTAAATATTTTGACTGTAGATCATTTGACTGTCGCTATTATGCTGTTTATATATTTTAGGTAGACCAGGAAAAAAAGAGAAATGGCAGCTACACACCCACAAGCAAACAAAAAAAAATGTGCAGTGGCACTCCAATTGTTTTATGTTCCAGGGTTGTCTTTATTGTCACAGTTACACAATCTAGAATCAGGTGTTATCACTGTACATGCAATAATCACAAGCCTCATAACTATCTTTATTCCCTATCATAACATCTCTGCCTGATTTCTGGTTAAAATGTCTGTTACAGTAAAAACATTTCTATCCTGAAAGAAATAGTTTCCAGTCATTGTTTTTTAACCATATTTCACAAACAATAACAACATCAATCTTACGGGATGTGGCAAATTTTCCTATAAAAAAAAGCTCTACTATCAATACTCCTAGCATTAACAACCATCAGAGATACATCAAATGTTACTATATGTGAAATGTTAAATTTTCGACCTGGCAAAAATCCTACATTGTGTTTGTCCAGTATTCCAAAATGTGCGCTGTAAAAATTCTCTTTTCTGATTTTGACAAGTGCACACCTGTCTGAAAATGTGTAAGCCCAAAATTAGACTTGGATGCTCTATACATTGCCATTTTTCAAAGCATGACATTTTTTTAAGTAGGTATTTATTCATTTTTTTTTTAATTCATGGTGACCTGAATCTCCTTTCTATATGTGATTTGTAAAAAAAATACTTCCTAACACCTGTACAGGCTATGTCATCTAAGATGGCTGTAAGTTCCCTACAAACAGTCAGAGAGTCCTTGCGGATGAGATCATTTGTATCAATATGAACAAAACCAGATGCATACTTCCTTACATTAAGGTGTTCTAATGCCTTTCTTACATTCTCTATTTTTGCTCCTGGCAAGCACCATTTGATGTTCATTATCTTCTCTGCAAAAGTAAGTATCAGTTCCTTTAGCAAATGAATCTCCAATATTTTTTCTGACCAGATCCGAAGAATCTTCAACTTCTAATTCAGTAATATATGCTCTGTCAGTTGTTAGAAAGGAATGGATCATCACTATTAGTCTTGTTAATCCCACTGTTTTTAATTGCTTGTTACATTTGTAAGCATACAATTCTCATCTAGCTGGCTTTGTACATCCACAGCCTAAGCAATGTTGTCAAATTCTCTATTTCCTCTCTTTTTTTTTTCCTCACAGTAGTGTTCTTGTATCTACTCACATTCAGTTTTGATTTATTTTCCTTTTCACCTGCCCCATGCCACTTTTTTAACCTTCTATTCTAGTTCTGTAGACTGAAGGTTTTCTGGTAGAAAATGCTATCATTCCCTTTAATCTGTGTGTTACATAACATATCAGTGTTTTTAGTAAGTTCTTTGCTTTATAGAAATTAATCATTTTCTTTTTCTTCCTTGTAATTTATTATGGACTTATTTCTTTTTATATTTTCTTCTATATGCTCTGAATCCTCAGATTGCTGTATACTTGTATCTAGAATTCTAAAGTTGTTGATGCTATTATCTTGTTCAATAAGGGTTGAGTGATCTGTACTGACAATAGACATTTCCTGTTCTTAAATATGTTCTGTTTGCTCTTTGCCTAACATTTATCTTACCAGTCCAGTCATAAATATATGTAACAACAGCTCTCCAAGCTGTGGAAATTGCACAAGTGCAATCATAATCATTAAGTCTAGATTTACTACTAATAATGGTAAGCAAATCTTCCAACTTTTGACATGAGGACACAGATCACCAGACTTACTAAATGTTTCTTTTAAATATACATAGCATTTAGTACTCTGTACAAGATGCTTGTGCTTTAGCACATCATTAATGGCATACTCATTGAAAGGATCCATTTTCAGCTGCAAATGAATAAAAAATTCAAAGGAAAGGATAACCAAAATCAGTTACCACAGAATTCACAGAGTGTCAGAGATTGTAAATCAACTTCTAACAGAAAAATCACACGGACAATATACGACCAAATATTGAATTAAGTAAAATAAAGTCATTGCTCTGACCATACCAGTTGTGAAAGTCACACAAAATCTGGAATTTTTTTTTCACTGTCGCTCACAGTCACACCTCTTTTTAACAGTAAAGATAAATAAATTGTAAACCAACACTCTGGTAAATGTTCTTGTCGACAAGCTATCCCTTTTTTACTACAAACAGTGAAAAGCAGAGGTAAAAAATAAAATATAAATCAAAATAAAATCTTATTTTATCAGGTAGATGCACAATCAATCACAAACAAACACAAGGTTGTTTAGATAAGGTCTGTATTGTCTTCTCTGCAGTTGGTGTGAATTTATAGCTGGCAAGGCCCCTTGGTATGGGTATAGTTTGCCTGTCTAGGGTATAGTTTGCCTGTCTAAAACCTATCTCTTTCTAACAACAAACAGTGAAAATTAGAGGTAAAAAATGATATATAAACCAAAGTAAATCTTGTCTACACGCTATCCCCTTTCTTCCTACAAACAGTGGCAAAAAATAAAATATAAATCAAAATAAATCTTCACTTACCAGGCAAGTGCACACTCAATCACAAACCAGTACAAGATTCTTTTGATAAGCTCTGGATTCGGTACTTGTGCAACTGTATGAAGTATTAAAATTAGCACTATTTTTATGAATAAGGGAAATATGAAGAACAAGGTATGTTGGAAAATTGGATCAGTGGCATATATTTTTAATGATCCCAGATGTACATTGCATACCAAAATCCTTTGGAAAACATCAAGTCCTATAAACTCTTCATGGCCCTTTCCTAGACATTTGTTGTCCAATAAGTACATAATGCTGCAACACCTCATCACACTAATGTCAGTAATTGTACTTTGACTTTATTGTTTGAGCGATAGTGGGCATTGAGCACTATCTCTAGTCAGGAATAACTGTAGAGAACTGGCAATTCGTGTTCTATGGCAAAAATTCAGAAAATAAGTATGCATGCACTAAGACTTTGCCATCATTTCTGAAAATAAACTTGGTTTCAGCACAAGTCATTTAACATTAAAGATATTTAAAAAAGGTTCATCAAAATTTCCACAGAAAAACATTTCTGACTAAAATCATTACTCCAGTAAAAAAACACCATATACACTTACAGAGAAAAGCAATCCTCGGTGCACCTCCACAGCTTTAGTTGCACTCTTCTGAAGAACTTTTTTTAAAAACTATTAAAAACAAACTTTTAATGGAAACAATGATAGTAAAACTAGCCACAGTCAAACTTTAGTATGGAGAGCTATAACAACAGATAAGTGCTTCTAGCAATGAGCCTTCATCAGATCATGATTTCTTCCTGCTCTCCTCCTAGAGTAAAAGTGAGAACTAGCTAATGAGGGGTAGGATAGGAAACACACCTACCCATTATCCAATTAGGAAATTAGCCAATGGCTGGTTTCCTAAGGCACCAATGGATGCTCTCCTATTCTTAAGGATTGGCTTAAGTGGTACTATGCTATTCAGCCCAGGTGGCTGATCAGCCCTCAGGTTCACAATTCAGCTAGTTTCACAAAGCTCAGTATGGTTGGTAATGTCTCCTTCCCTAACAGTATAGGGTAGACATTGAACCACCTTAAAATAAATCTATGTGTAGGTTGTGTAGAAATATGCATGGCAAGTGCATTTTTAAGATCTAAGTTGCGAATATCCCTAAGATGACGAAGTATTTTATCTTTCAAACCTGATCAGTCTTGCCAATGTAAAAAGCTTCACAATGGCAGCACATCACAAGCTAGACTGTGTCAACTATTACAGTCTGCATATACTTTAAATACATAGTTTTTCTTCGATTTAGGATGTGTAAAAGTGTTGCTACTATCAATGAGTGGGAAACTTTGCATCCTGTACATTTGAAAGTCCCTTTCCTGTATGAAATCTTGTTGGAGTTGACTCCATCTTTATTACAAAGCAATCTTTTAATATTTTTCTTGTTTTTAAAAGTGAACCTTGGATGCTCACCTATTATGTGCTTTATTTTATCATCTTCTGTAAGTATCAGCCAAAACCTCCAGATAATATCACAATTCTCCTTGTTATCTGTGCTGTATGTAAGTGCACATTTCAAAGTGTTGTTCCTCTCTTTTGTGCTGTTGACATATTTGATGAAGGGTTCCTTTCTTTTGTAGAATGGTTTACCTTTCCCTTCCCTTATTTCATTATGGTCAGATTTAATTATTAGATCTTGTACTTTATAGCGTCTTCTTGAGCAGGAAGCACTCTTGATTGAAACAGGCATCATCGGTACAAAGTCTAGAAATCTGAAGTACCTGATTCTCCATGATATTCTTAAATATGTGATTCAGATGCATACTATTACAATGCAGATAATGGTTCTTCCATGTTCCTTTTCTATACAAGTTGGTATTAAGTCCCAAATCTTTTTTTTCTTCACTAAATATTTTTTTTTTATTATTTCAAATAAGATGTCTTAAACATTACATGAAATAAAGATAAATAACATATTTACAATTCTAAAACATTACTAACTTCAAACCATTATATAACTATTTACATTGGTGTCTATGCAAATAACATTGAAATTCTATATTATATAAAGTTAGAAACATAAGATGATATATCTTCTTCGATATTTTCAAGTATTTCCAGTACTTTCATCCAAGAGTAATAGTAAGAAGTAGATATTTTAGTTCTGTTCTTCACTGTTAATATTTCCATGTGAGCAACTGTTGTTGTTAAAGTCTCAAATTCTTTGAACGTCACAAGCCTCATTTTTCCAGTGTATAGTTATGATTTTACGTGAAATAGCCAATAGTGACCATAGAATTTTAGTGTCTTTTTGGTACACAGTTTGGAATAGGAGAGTTGAATAAAATTAAAGACTTTGTTAATTGAAAATTATCATTATAAACAGTCTGAAAAAATAATTAATGGATTTCCAGTACATATTGAGACATATACATTCATAAAAAACATGCTGCCAATCTGCTTTTATCTTGGTATGGCATCTCCAACATTGATCTTCAATAGAATACATTTTGGCTAACCTATGTGGTGTATAGAAACTTCTATGTAGATATCTCCAAGTGAATAATTGCCAGTATTTTGATAATGTAGAAAATTTGGAAGATTTTAGAATATTACTTTTTCTTCTTCAACTGGAGGATGGTTGTTTATTAAAGTATAATAATCCCAGTATGATTTTTCATGGTAGTTTTTGTTTTTAACAATTTTATAGATATTAGACAAATAACCTGTACCCTGATAAGGCTGTTTTGTGATAAGAATAAGGTATTCAATGAGTTTTGGAGCTTCATGTCTAACTGAAGGTTGCATTTGTTCTATTTTATTTATAAGAAAATGCCTTAGATTTTGTAAAAACAGCCAATTGTCTTTATTTATATTATAATTATAAATTATCTGTTCCTTTGTTAGAATTTTCCCTTTCTCTATAAGTTGATGCAAAAAGAGTAATGTTTCTTCTTTAAGTATATTTATTTTAGATATTTGGAATGTATCTAAAATATTTGGTGTAAAAGCTATAGGGAAAATGAGAAAAATCCAAGAATTAATATTTGGTACTTTGTTTATATATGTTCTGAACACTGAAAGTGTAGAGCTTACATAGTTTGATGGCAATTTATTAATATTATTTCTTTTCCCTAAAAAATAATCTTTTAACATCCATATGAGGGGTGATGGTATTACTGTTAAGTTGTCTTGTATGTGATTATAATTGATTTCTATGTAAATCTGCTCATGGGCTTGTTTCCATATAGGTGTGTATGAATTATTTAACCATAGTGTTATGTTTTTAATAACAGATGAGGTAATATATAAATCAATATCCGGTAAATTAATTCCACCATCTTCCCAATCTGGCAAATGTTTATTTAAGGCTATACGGGGTTTATTTGGAAACCATAGAAAATTTAAAATTAGTTTATTGTATCTTTGAATAATATATTTGGGAGGTGGCAATGAAAAATTTTGTATTAAGTATAATATTTTGGGAAATATGTTTATTTTAATAAGATATAATCTGTCTGCTGTTGAAAAGATATATTTATTCCAGTAACCAATTGTTTGTTCTATTTTGTGTAGTATTTTATTATAGTTAAATATTAGAGAATCTGTTAATTCATTGAGTAGATTTATTCCCAGATATACTAATTTACTTTCTGTTACTATATATTTGGAAAATCTTTTGTTTATATTATTTTTTTTTTTACAATTACAGGGCATAATTTTAGTTTTGTTTTCATTAAATTTAAAGCCTGAAATATTTAGAAATTTATTCATGGAGTTAAATAGAGCATTCAAAGACTCATTTGCATCTGAAAGAGTTAATAGTATGTCATCAGCAAAGAGTTGGATTTTAAGGTTTAACATTTTATTAATACAAATGCCCTTTATGTTATTGTTTGATCTGATTTGATTTGCAAAGGGTTCTATGAGTAATGCAAATAACAATGGTGATAAAGGGCAACCTTGTTTAGTTCCCTTTTTTATTGTTATAGGGCCTGATCTATATGATCCCAGTTTAACATATGCAGTAGATTTTTCATATAGTATTTGGATAAGATTATTAAAATTAGAAGGAAAGTTATATTCTTTTAAAACTAGTGAAAGAAAGTTCCAGTTAACCTAATCAAAAGCTTTATTAATATCTAATGAGATTACATTTAAATTTAGGACTTTATGTTTGCTATAATCTATTAATGTTAGTATTCTTTTAATATTATCTGAAGTATTTCTTCCTTTAATAAAACCTGTTTGATCTTTGGGAATTAAGAAAGGAAGAAAGTGTTTGATCCTATCTGCGTATATAGCCATAAACATCTTGTAGTCTATATTGAGTAATGATATTGGCCTATATGAGGAACACTGTTTTTCATCTTTATCTGGTTTGATAATTGGGGATATCAATGAATATTTCCAAGAGGGTGGTATATTCAAATCTTTATTGGCTATATCATATACTTTTAATAATAAAGATATGGCTTGATTGGGTATTAATTTATACATTTCTGGTAGCATATTGTCTGGGCCAGGTGCTTTATTTGTCTTGAGCTTTTTAATTTGTGATTTTAATTCTGTCATGTTGATTGGTTTGTTTATAATGTCTATTTGTTCTTGTGTTAATTTAATATGAATATTGTTTTCTAAGTATTTTTATATCCTTAGTAGGTGTATCTTGAGTATTTATGGAATTATCAATGTTAAATTGGAGTCTGAATGCTTCTAAAATATCATTTAGTTCCGTAACTCTTTTGTTAGTATTGGGAATAAATATTTCTTTTATTTGTTTAGATTTAATTATTTTTTTGTTCTATTAGTTAAGTATCTCAGGTGTGCTGAATTAGTAGAGTATGAGTTTATTTTTATCTTTTCTAAGTTAATCATAATCTTATGGTGTAGCAATTCTGTATACTTCTTATTGATTTGTGTAAGTTCTTGAACTTGAGTAGCATTACCCTTTTGTATTTCCAGTTTCAATTTATCTGCTTTGTTTTGTAAGTCTAGCATATCTTTATTCCATAACTTCCTTTTATTTATGTACCAGGATAATATCTTCCCATATGTAACTGCTTTTAATGAATCCCAGACATATATTTCTGAAATATCTTCTGTGTAATTTATTTCTAGAAAGTTTTTGATTGTTTCTTCATAAAATTCTTTGAAATCTCTCAATTTTGTGATATAGGAAGGTATCCTAGTAATGGGATTTGAATAAAATGGTGTAAGCTCTATCTCAAAGACTATAGCATTATGATCAGATAAAGGACAATTTATGATTTTGACTTTGTCAATTTTTGTTATTAGGTCATTGGCAACATATATTCTGTCAATTCTAGAGTTAGTTTTATATCTATGAGAATAAAATGTGAAGATTAGTGAGTCTGGTTCTGCAAATTCATTTATATCTTTTAAATACAATGTATCTATAAATTCTGATAGTACTTTAGAGATGGGTTGTTTTCTTCTTTTGGATTTAGAATCTGTATCTTTTTCATTCATTATACAGTTGAAGTCTCCTGCCAATATCAAGCTACCCTTAGTTAAATGAATTATCTCTTCAAAATGCTGTTTAACTGTTTTTAATCCTAGTCCTGGGATCCAATATAGATTTACTAATGTATAGATTCTCTTATTTAACTCTATTGAAACTAGACAAAACATACCTGATGTATCTTGATGAGTAGTAATTATTTTAGGTGTTATAGTTGAGTTGCGAAGTAGTATAGCTACTCCTCTTTTTTTTGTTTTGTATTGAGAGTTTATTAGTACTGTGTAATTATTAATATTTAAGTTGTTTATATCTCTATCTAATAAGTGTGTCTCTTGTAAAAAGACTATCTGTGGTTTATGTAAGTTTATGTACTTGAATAGGCTTCTCCTTTTATTACTATTATTTAGACCATTAACATTTATGGATAAACATTTCATTTCCTAGTTTTGAGTTTGTTTTATGTGTGAGTTTATGTAAATATTGTTTATTCTTAGTTCCATCTTGGATACAGTATTCAAAAAGTTTTTCTTGTATGATTTTTGCATGTTTCTGAGTGACACCAAAGTGATAGAATAAAAAAAAAAACAAAGAACTTCCAAACTTGTAATTCTTAACCTTAAAACCATTCCCTATTGCTATGAGGTAATATACCTCTTCGTTTGGTTAGTGAATCTAACCAAACAAACTTTCTACCCTCACAAATAATATTTGGATCAGTTTCTCTTATCCTCTTAGTTTTAAATAAAGATAATTGAATAATATATTAAGATAATCTAATCAGCTAAAATATATACATATATTCTTTACTCATCTTATTGTAATTCAATAATACTTACTTCTAAGCAGGTTTCAAAAAGGTACAAATATTTAGATTAAGGTAGTATCATTTCAAAATAATTTAGGGTATTAATAAACATCATGTTAAAATCTATAACTGTATATTTCATACATCTGTTGAAAACTATTTACTGACATTACTGTATAATACAGTACCATTGTTGTGCAATTGTTTTAGACTACTCAAGTCCAAAACCAGTGTTTAAATTAATATTTGCAAAGTCATATTGGAATAAAGACATGAATAGTTCTGAAACCACATCATATTTCATGTTTAACATAAACTGAAATGCGATACAATGTATAAGTATATTAATATTTCTTTAGTAGACATTAAATATGTTCCTCTGATTGCATTTTTCAGCTTTTCAATGACAATTCCCATGGCTGGAGACAACAAGATCACAATTTAGACAGCTCCCTTATCCAAGAGACCACTTATAATGTTGTTACCTGATTGAGTGTCTTGTTGCCAACACTTCCATCAACCCTCAGAGGGACCCTGCACAATGAAAACTGACAGTACAGAGGTAAAACTGCAGCGCACTTGACCACACCCTCAAAGCAAACATCTATGTATATCACACATCAACTCCCACAGCTTAGACTGACACCCAACCAGTGCGTCTATCTGCTGACAACAAGTGCTGGAGATACAATCCTGACCTACTCAACACCAGTAATTCAATCCTATGACTGAACAAAAGTATACTGGAGAACACATCAAAACAATGGAAGCTGCCAAGATTCAAACCACCATGTACGAAAATATTACAGGCCAAAATTCCCAACCCATTTTGCAGCAAAGAGACAAAACGTATTCAAACCATGGGGTAACACCTTTATCACGTCAAAAAGATGTCCAAGAAGCTTGTTTTTCCTCCAACATCGGAGGACAGCCACGATGATCCATGCACTGCAAGAGTACCATTTTATCCTGGCAATTGCTTCACGACTGTATATAGAAACATTTAATCCAAATCATTAACTGGCACCACAACAATATTTCTCAGAAAAGTTGTTTTACAGCCAATGACCAGACAGAACGCATCATTGAGAGGATACATTTATCAAATGTCAAGTGCCCCAGCCATAATACAAGTGTCTCCTCAAATCAATCCCCAACGAATCTACTGCCCACCAAACTTGCAGACCAATACTGGCATCCTTTCATGCAGTCACATTGAAACACAAAAATACAGGTCCGCTGATCAGGAACAACCAGGCTCTCAACTGCCAGACAACACACCCGTCTGCAGAAAGCTCCAAGAATCATAGTTGCATTGTCAAGCATCCTTGTCCACACTAACAGTAACATGATATACCCGCTTACACTAGTATTGTGTCATTCTTGATAATGTAAAAAGCCAGGCAATATTATAAGAAGGGTGAAGCCACAGTCAGGCAACATAACAAGAAGAGCACAGCCGCAGTCAGCATTCAGATGTGCAAACGGGAACAGCATGAGCCATCTAAGGATGGATAGCCCGTTGAGTACCTGCCACAATGCATGCCCATTATGCATGGCAACCCAGTAACAAATTAGGGTGTGGGCTAAGCCTCTCCCCCTTCCACTCAAATCAGATCCAACACAATATGTGTGTAGAACACAGATGCTTCAACAAAGCCCAAAGCCACATGGGATATAAACATTGTATAATTGACACACCGGGTCAAATCCACTGTTGTTATGTTACTCATTATAGTTGCCTATACAATCATTGCTTCCACTTTCTCCATCTAGTATACCATACCGCCATCTAAATGTTTGATTTGCCAAATGCACATTCAACCTTCTTGTTGCATCCCACCTGCCCACCCGAGGGCATACCTTGGCAGCAGGACATCAGTAGTATTCTGCAGGAACACCAGCGTGGGAAATGGCAACCCTCCCCAAAACAAACCTGTCAGTTGCTTGACATTTACTAGTTTCTTTAGAGAATTTGTAAAACAGCAGTGATTTTATTTGCTGATGATTAATTTCTGCTTTTAAACTCTGCTGTATAAAACATAGTAAGGGATAGCTAAAATGTCTGGAAATCTAAACTGATAGAAAGACAAGCAGATATATGTCCTTATCTATCAAGGTGCTAGAAGACATCAGTAGCCATAAACTGAAAGTGCTTCAAAAATAAATATCTATGTATATTTATATGAACCTTTTATATTATTTGTTTCCTTAGAAGGAATTTAGGTTTCTGTATCTTTAAATGTGAACCTAGCTTATTTTCTGACTAGACGTCAATTAGAAAGAGTCAGGGGATGGCGTACACAAGTAAATGCAACAAGCAATAAGTAACTCAAGTTTCTAGTGATGTTTGTGGCTGTTAAATTGTCTCGAGAACCAAGCGGGGAAAAGGTATGTGTTTTTTCTTTTTTCTTTTCCCTCCTCTTATTTGGTGACATGTAGTTGCACGTGAGCACTCTAGTTTGTGGAGTAGTGTTCACAACTGTCAAACTTTTCATTTTAAACATGCTATGCCTTATTTCTCTACAAAAGAAAAGACAACAGGATATCTAAGCTAGTCACAAGCATCTTTCAACTCCGGATGTCTGGAGCCACAACACACATGACTTATAGCCTCAAAATATCACTTAAAACATATTTTTTCACTGGACTATATCAGTATGTGCATATGGGTCAAAGGCAGAACTTCTTTTAAGATTATTTAAAGTAGTCTTATGATACATCCTAACTGAAATACTTCATTTCAAAAGCAACACATTTCTGCCCAGCATTAGCTTTTATCCAAACAGGGACATTTTTAACTTATAAAAAGTAATACTATCAGGGATGTAACTAATAATAAGTTATATAGCAGCCATTACTATACCTATTAAGCAATATAACCATATACTGATGAAAGTATTATAAGTTAATGAAGATTTAATAAAAAGAAGAGAAAAATAAAAACAACAAAACACAGAGAGAGAAAATAAATAAATAAATAAATAAATAAACTATTTGGGAACATTATTATGCATTGATTACTCTGATTAAGAATATGTAAATAATAGATGGATAATAATGAAAAATAGAGTAATGTTTAAATTATGCTTAGTATACTGATGTGATTTAAGATAAATGTATTTACATTTATGCTAATTTTGACATTTAACGTATAATTGAAAACAGTACCTGTTTTGGTGTAACTTGAAGACAGTAAGAACTTTTCTTTTGTTGTTAGTATTATTATTTAGATTTTTACAGAATATAACATATGTAAGATTATTTGTCCTTTAGTTTTTTTTTCTTTTGCTCAACAGTTTTCCAATTATTTACTTCAGCATTTCATAATAAAAACGACCTTTGTAGAATAATCATTGTCAAATCTTATTAATGAATCATTGTATTTGATGGGAGAATTTGCCCAAGCATTTCTTAATATAAGATCTTTATCTTGTGTAGAAAAAAGTCTCACAATTATAGATCTCGGCTTGTTCTTACCCGGAGAAGAAGCATTTCCAGAAGCTGCTAGTGATCTATGTGCCCGTTCTATACCATATGAAAGAGCTTCAGGTATTTTTGTTACATCTGGTATCCAGGTGGTAAGAAAGTTTATCATATTGTCCCCTTCAGATTTTTCTGGTAGACCATATATTCTAATATTATTTCTTCTTGTTCGGTTTTCCATATCATCAAGTTTTTCTAGTAAATATGTATTCTGTTGAAGTAAGAATTCAGTTTGTTGTTCTTCTACTTGAACTCTAGTGTCAATGTCACTTAATGACTTTCAATAAGTGATATCTGTCCTTTCTGCTGTGTAAACATTTCTTGAAGCTGTTCCAGTTGTTGTGAGCACTTTTCT